>NC_068430.1:21020693-21218193 GCF_023373465.1 Oncorhynchus keta | reverse complement strand
GTGAACCAAGGGCTATATCTGTTCCTGGTTCTACATTTTTTGAATGGGGCATGCTTATTTAAGATGGTGAGGACGGCACTTTTAAAGAATAACCAGGCATCCTCTACGGACAGGATGAGGTCAATATCCTTCCAGGATACCCAGGCCAGGTTGATTAGAAAGGCCTGCTCGCTGACGTGTTTTAGGGAGCGTTTGACAGTGATGAGGGGTCATTGCAAAGCACATCACAAATAAACATACTATTATTATTACTACAAGTTATCACACCTTTGTGGCTGATTAAAATTCTATCAGACACTGCTCAAATACTCTGTTAATCAGGGTAGCAGTCAGTAGACTACATCAGTGTACCAGTGTTGGCGAACACTCTGTACGATGAGCAATCACATTTTGATTCAAAATGACAATTATTCTCACACTGAATGAAACTCTCATTGTGTGAAATTGACTCAGATATTGTTCAGGTATGTGATGGGGTTGCTCTCACCAGCCCATAACTTATTTAACACTGTATTATTTCAATCCTTTGTCTGGGGCTCCATGCAAGATCTCACCTCGTGGGGCATCAATGATCATGAGGAAGGTGAGGGATCAGCCCAGAACTACACGGCAGGACCTGGTCAATGACCTGAAGAGAGCTGGGACCACAGTCTCAAAGAAAACCATTAGTAACACACTACGCCGTCATGGATTAAAATCTTGCAGCGCACGCAAGGTCCCCCTGCTCAATCCAGCGCATGTCCAGGCCCGTCTGAAGTTTGCCAATGACCATCTGGAAGATCCAGAGGAGGAATGGAAGAAGGTCATGTGGTCTGATGAGACAAAAATAGAGCTTTTTGGTCTGAACTCCACTCGCCGTGTTTGGAGGAAGAAGAAGGATGAGTACAACCCCAAGAACACCATCCCAACCGTGAAGCATGGAGGTGGAAACATCATTCTTTGGTGATGCTTTTCTGCAAAGGGAACAGGACGACTGCGTCGTATTGATGGGAGGTTGGAGCATTGAAGATGGGTCTTGGCTTGGTCTTCCAGCATGACAACAACCCTAAACCCACAGCCAGGGCAACTAAGGAGTGGCTCCGTAAGAAGCATCTCAAGGTCCTGGAGTGGCCTAACCAGTCTCTAGACCTGAACCCAATAGAAAATCTTTGGAGGGAGCTGAAAGTCCATATTGCCCAACGACAGCCCCGAAACCTGAAGGATCTGGAGAAGGTCTGAATGGAGGGTGGGCCAAAATCCCTGCTGCAATGTGTGCAAACCTGGTCAAGAACTACAGAAAATCTCTATAATTGCAAACAAAGGTTTCTGTACCAAATATTAAGTTCTGCTTTTCTGATGTATCAAATACTTATTGCATGCAATAAAATGCAAATTAATTACTTAGAAATCATACAATGTGATTTTCTGGATTTTTGTTTATAGATTCCGTCTCTTGGTTTTTCCACATTCTGTTACGTTACAGCCTTATTCTATAATTGATTAAATTATTTTCCCCCCCCTCATCAATCTACACACAATATCCCCATAACAACAAACCCCCAAAAATGTTTTTGAAATGTTTGCATGTGTATAAAAAATAATAATAACCTTTTAATAACCTTTTACTCAGTACTTTGTTGAAGCATCTTTGGCAGCGATTACAGCCTCGATTACAGCCTCGTGTCTTGGGTATGATGCTACAAGCATTGTACACCTGTATTTGGGGAGTTTCTCCCATTATTCTCTGCAGATCCTCTCAAGCTCTGTCAGGTTGGATGGGGAGCGTTGCTGAACAGCTATGTTAAGGTCTCTCCAGAGATGTTCGATTGGGTTCAGTCCGGGCTTTGGCTGGGCCACTCAAGGACATTCAGAGACATTTCCTGAAACCACTCCTGTATTTTCTTAGCTGTGTGCTTAGGGTTTCATGAAGGCTGTGTGCTCTGGAGCAGGTTTTCATGAAAGATCTCTCTGTACATTGATCCGTTCATTTTTCCCTCGATCCTGACTAGTCACACAGTAACTGCCGCTGAAAAGAATTCACACAGCATGATCCTGCCACAACCATGCATCACCGTAGGGATTGTGCCAGGTTTCCTCCAGACGTAATGGTTGGCATTCAGGCCAAATAGTTCAATTTTGGTTTCATCAAATCACGATCATCATCAAATCTGATCGTTCTCGCAGTGGCAGACCACGTGTAACAACACCTGCACAGGATCGGTACATCCAAACATCACACCTGCGGGACAGGTACAGGATGGCAACAAGAACTGCTCGAGTTACACCAGGAAAGCACAATCCCTCCATCAGTGCTCAGACTGTCCATAATAGGCTGAGAGAGGCTGGACTGAGGGCTTGTAGGCCTGTTGTAAGGCAGGTCCTCACCAGACATCACCGTCAACAACGTCACCTTTGGGCACAAACCCACTGTCGCTGGACCAGACAGGACTGGCTAAAAGTGCTCTTCATTGAAGAATCGTGGTTTTGTCTCACCTGGGGTAATGGTCAGATTCGCGTTTATCATCAAAGGAAGCGTTTACACTGAGGCCTGTACTCTGGAGCGGGATTGATTTGGAGGTGGAGGTTTCTTCATGGTCTGGGGCAGTGTGTCACAGCATCATCAGACTGAGCTTGTTGGGAAGACATGCTCCTCCCACATGTGGTACCTTCCTGAAAGCTCATCCTGACATGACCCTCCAGCATGACAATGCCACCAGCCATCCTGCTCGTTCTGTGCGCGATTTCCTACAAGACAGGAATGTCAGTGTTCTGCATGGCCAGCGAAGAGCCCGGATCTCAATCCCACTGAGCATGTCTGAGACCTGTTGGATCGGAGGGTGAGGGCTAGGGCCCTTCTTCCCAGATATGTCCGGGAACTTGCAGGTGCCTTGGTGGAAAAGTGGGGTAACATCTCACAGCAAGAACTAGCAAATCTGGTGCAGTACATGAGGAGGAGATGAACTGCAGTACTTAATGCAGTTGGTGGCCACACCAGATACTGACTGTTACTTTTGATTTTGACCGGCCTTTGTTCAGGAACATATTATTAAATTTGTGTTAGTCACATGTCTGTAGAACTTGTTTAGTTTATGTCTCAGTTGTTGAATCTTATTACGTACATTCAAATATTTACAAATGTTAAGTTTGCTGAAAATAAACGCAGTTGATAGTGAGAGGACGTTTCTTTTTTTGCTGAGTTTATGATAAACAGAGAGTAGCAGTAGCGTAAAAGAGGGGTTGGTGGGTGGTGGGTGGCGGGACACAATGCTGACAGCCCGGATAGCCAATGTGCGGGGGCACTGGTTGGTCGGGCTAATTGAGTAAGCATGTACATGAATGTATAGTTAAAGTGACTATGCATATATCACAAACAGAGAGTAGCAGCAGTGTAAAAGTGGGGTTGGGGGGAGGCACACAATGCAAGTAGTCCGGGTAGCCATTTGATTACCTGTTCAGGAGTCAAATCAAATCAAATCAAATGTATTTATATAGCCCTTCGTACATCAGCAGATCTCTCAAAGTGCTGTACAGAAAAAAATTGTCAAAGACCCCAGCCACCCCGGTCATAGACTGTTCTCTCTACTACCGCATGGCTTTGTGGGTAAAAACTGTTGAGAGGCCTTTTTGTCCTAGACTTGGCACTCCGGTACCGCTTGCCATGCGGTAGTAGAGAGAACAGTCTATGACCGGGGTGGCTGGGGTCTTTGATAATTTTTAGGGCCTTCCTCTGACACCGCCTGGTGTAGAGGCCCTGGATGGCAGGCAGCTTAGCCCCAGTAATGTACTGGGCCGTTCGCACTACCCTCTGTAGTGCCTTGCGGTCAGAGGCCAAGCAATTGCCGTACCAGCCAGTGATGCTCTCGATGGTGCAGCTGTAGAACCTTTTGAGGATCTCAGGACCCATGCCAAATCTTTTTAGTTTCCTGAGGAGGAATAGGCTTTGTTGTGTCCTCTTCATGACTGTCTTGGTGTGTTTGGACCATTCTAGATTGTTGGTGATGTGGACACCAAGGAACTTGAAGCTCTTAACCTGCTCCACTACAGCCCCATCTATGAGAATGGGGGTGTGCTCAGTCCTCCTTTTCCTGTAGTCCACAATCATCAACTTAGTCTTGGTTACATTGAAGGATAGGTTGTTATTCTGGCACCATAGGCTATAGGCTGTCTTGTTGTCGGTGATCAAATCATTAAAATCCAGACAGAAGGGGAGTGCAGTGTGGAGTGCAATAGAGATTGCATCATCTGTAGATCTGATTGGGCTGTATGCAAATTGGAGTGGGTCTAGGGTTTCTGGGATAATGGTGTTGATTTGAGCCATTACCAGCCTTTCAAAGCACTTCATGGCTACGGACGTGAGTGCTATGGGTCTGTAGTCATTTAGGCAGGTTGCCTTCGTGTTCTTGTGCACAGGGACTATGGTGATCTGCTTGAAACATGTTGGTATTACAGACTCAATCAGGGACATGTTGAAAATATCAGTGAAGGGCACCGGCCAGTTGGTCAGCACGTACCCAGAGCACACGTCCTGGTAATCCATCTGGCCCCGCAGTGAACCTGTTTTAAGGTCTTACTCACGTCGGCCACGGAGAGCGTGATCAGACAGTCGTCCGGAACAGCTAATGCGAGCATAGAAATGATTTAGCTCGAATCTTGTTTTTCATTGTCTGAGAGTCTTTCGGTGCCTTTTTGCAATATCCAAGCGGGCTGTCGTGAGCCTTTTACTGATGAGTGAATTCCATCTGGCCACTGTACCATAAAGGCTGGATTGGTGGAGTGCTGCAGGGATAGTGGTCCTTCTGGCAGGTTCTCCCATCTCCACATAGGAACTCCCTGACCAAGGCCCTTCTCTCCCAATTGCTCAGTTTGGCTGGGTGGCCAGCTCTAAGAAGAGTATTTGTGGTTCTAAACTTCTTCCTTTAAGAATGATGGAGATCACTGTGTTCTTGGCAACTTTCAATGCTGCAGATATGTTTGGTACCCTTATGCCAGATCTGTGCCTCGACACTATCCTATCTGGGAGAGCAATTTCTTCGTCCTCATAGCTTGGTTTTTGCTCTGACATGCACTGTCAACTGTGCCTTTCCAAATCATGTCCAATCAATTGAATTTACCACAGCTGGACTCCAATCAAGTGGTTGAAACATCTCAAGGATGATCAATGGAAACAAGTCTGAAAAGTTACGTAAATAAGGTATTTCCATTTATATTTTCAATAAATTTGCCAACATTTCTAAAAACCTGTTTTCGCTTGGCCCTTATCTTTTTTTTCTGTGGATTGATGAGGAAAACATTTTATTTAATACATTTTAGAATAAGGCTGTAACGTAACAAAATGTGGAAAAATTCAAGGGGTCTGAATACTTTCCAAATGCACTGTAAGTGCTTTGCTCAAGGTCACATTGACAGATTTTGACGGCTTGGGTATTTGAATCAGGTGACTGGTGACTGGCCCAACGCTCTAACCGCTAGGCTACCTTGTCACCCAAAGTACAAACAATAGCCTTAATGTTGGTTAATTTTGCTGGAGGGCAATGGGATTGTTCCATCCACAGGACCATGCATTTCCATGGCATTTCCATTGTTTTGGCCTCTGTTAACCTTACATGACTGTACTGTGGAGGTGGACCCCACTGGGGGAGGCAGGAACACAACTTCACCTCTCCTTTAGAGGTTCACTGCTCGACTAATGCATTTTTATAGCCTTATTCACACAATTTGGGGAAAGATAAATTAACACACACCATTCCAATCCAAGCGTCTTTATATTCTTGTTTCAGTTGAACAAATTTAATCAGTAATGAGATTATTTTTTTAAACCATAGTTTTAGTTCACTGTCAAGTATATAAAGGGATGTAGCTATACAGTTTGGCTGCGTTTGGATACAACAATGACAATCTTTTCTTTTACATTTCAATCTATCACTGACTCTCTGTTCCCTCCCTCCTCCTGGCAGCACTACGCATCCCCAGTCAAGCTGCTGAAGGCGGACATGTTTTCTGTGCCCTTGATGCAGGCTTTCAGTAGCCAGCACGGTGACGACTGTTGAACATTACCCAGAGGGGGCTGCATGGAGACATGGCACAGGTGAATGTTAAACACTGGGTGTCTCTGTTGATGCCAACCAAGCTGGCCACAGCTGGGGTATTTACCCCCTCCACGGGAGGCAAGCTATTAGCATAGCTGATGCACAGCCTGAAGTGCACTGAATCCATGCATAAAGCTGTGTTTGATGACAGGGCCTCCAGCAGGTGCATGTCTAATCCAATAGCTTTCTTATGCTTGATTATAGTCGGCTAAGTGTCAGAAAAATACCAGCCCACTTTTCAGATTGCAATTGTTTTGAAGTTTCTATTTTTCTTTCTGTGTTTGACCCAAGACCAGAATCCTCACAGGAGGTATCTGCAAAACTCTCGCAATATGAGTTCAGCTAGTGAGAAATTAGACATTGTTTTATGCACAGCAAGGATATTTTTATTTCATATACTGTAATTAGAGGCTCTTCACTCTGACCTTTTTAAAGTTCTGTTTGTGGCCTTGGGAGTCAATTTGGCCACTTACTACCTTGGTCAATTATCATTAAAAGCAATAGGTGAAAGCTTTGCTAAATGTCCTTGACATGAACCATATAAATGTTACAATTAGTTTGACAGTAGCTGAGTTTCCATCCCAATTGGCAACAGATTTTCTTGCAAATATTCTAAAATCTGCATAAATAAAATGTGCATTTTTCCAAATGGTGGTATGTTTCCAACAAACTGACTTGTTGCAGCTAAATATCAGTGCTTGATGACAGTGCACATAAAATATTTTTTGCTTACGTTTTCATGTACAGAATAAAAATCTAAACATTCAATGTGTTTCCATTGCATTTTCAACTCTACCAATAGTTTTGTAAATAGAGAATGTGTCTACTTTAATCCTGGCACATGCATTCTAGCCAACAGCTCACAGATACAGTGCAGGTAGGGTCTGCTGGTAGGATAGTCTACATAATGAGATTATGGATAAGAGCAAGTGTTTTTATTTGTCAAAACTGCAGTCAAGCATTGATCACCATGTCACCAGAATAAGACCCTACACATTTATTGGAAAGGAGCATCAAGCTCATACCATGCACTTTCACCACCATGTGATGTTCATCATAATTGATTTAGCATGTAGCCTAATTTAAACTGCATGGTTTCCAGAGTCGTTGTGGGAGGACTACACACACCATGTCATCATGTGACTCCAAGTTGACTTCGAAATGATGGTTATTATATCAATATTTGTGCATAAAGGTGTTTCCACTGCCATTTCTGAGAATTCATTTTAGACAAAAATATCCCACCATGTCAACGAACAAATTATGTCGGCATCTATAAAATTGTACTGAAACTTCCTGTTTCCATCACAGTTGTCCCGAATGTATTTTATACAGTATGACTTTACTCTCATAAAAACTGGATGGAAACGTGGTTAGTGTTGGCATATTTGTATTTTTCATCATTATCCAAGTCATCATTCTATTCATCGTTATAATGCATTCAGCGTCTCTTGGTTGAACACACTGACCATGGAAATGCATCACCATATACTGTATAAAAACATCAACGCTGCAGACAAAAATTACCTTACTGCAGTATACGTATCTGCGGAGCCAAAAATAGCCCCAGAGGATCCAGGCATGTACCAATATACCTGCCATATGTAAACAGACTGTGGGAGACACAGTACATTAATAGTGTGAGCTCTGCCACTAGGCTGCATGTCTGCCATTGTGCAGGCCTTTGAGCTCCATTTTGATGTTCAATACAAACACGCTTATCTGGTTGAACATAATCAGCTTTACTGAGCGGAGAGTGAGAACTGTCCACTTTGGTTCCACTTCTTGAATTTAACATTCACCCAATGCGTAAGCCGGCTATAAAAAAAAAGAGCTCCTCTGAAGCCAATACCTTTATGAAAGACCGTGGACAGACTTGGCTGCCATTGGACCTGATCAATGTTGAATTGATTTGTGATGTATACCTGTACAATGACATTTATATGATATGGAGTACTGCATTGTTGTTATTGAATCAATGGGGCAGATGGAGCACCTATACTGAACAAAAATATAAACGCAACATGCAACAATTAATACAGGGGGGTTAGGGTAGAAACATGGTCTCTTTCTTGAGTAAGGCAGCAACAAAATGCTGGTGTTTGAGCCTAGCTCAGTGCTTTGTGGTGGAGGGGCAGCCAGCAAAAATACAGAGCGTAGGCATTGGTAATCTTCTCTAGTTGTACTGTGATTGGCTCAGGGTTCTGTCACTCATGGGGACACTACGTCACAGCCTAATCTACATAGAGAGCTAGGCAGTTCAATCAGTCAGGTTTCAAGACTAGTCATTCAACTGAGACTGCTCTTCTCTGTATCACGGAGGCGCTCCGCACTGCTAAAGCTAACTCTCTCTCCTCTGCTCTCATCCTTCTAGACCTATCGGCTGCCTTCGATACTGTGAACCATCAGATCCTCCTCTCCACCCTCTCCGAGTTGGGCATCTCCGGCGCGGCCCACGCTTGGATTGCGTCCTACTTGACAGGTCGCTCCTACCAGGTGGCGTGGCGAGAATCTGTCTCCTCACCACGCGCTCTCACCACTGGTGTCCCCCAGGGCTCTGTTCTAGGCCCTCTCTTATTCTCGCTATACACCAAGTCACTTGGCTCTGTCATAACCTCACATGGTCTCTCCTATCATTGCTATGCAGACGACACACAATTAATCTTCTCCTTTCCCCCTTCTGATGACCAGGTGGCGAATCGCATCTCTGCATGTCTGGCAGACATATCAGTGTGGATGACGGATCACCACCTCAAGCTGAACCTCAGCAAGACGGAGCTCCTCTTCCTCCCGGGGAAGGACTGCCCGTTCCATGATCTCGCCATCACGGTTGACAACTCCATTGTGTCCTCCTCCCAGAGCGCTAAGAACCTTGGCGTGATCCTGGACAACACCCTGACGTTCTCAACTAACATCAAGGCGGTGTCCCGTTCCTGTTGGTTCATGCTCTACAACATCCGCAGAGTACGACCCTGCCTCACACAGGAAGCGGCGCAGGTCCTAATCCAGGCACTTGTCATCTCCCGTCTTGATTACTGCAACTCGCTGTTGGCTGGGCTCCCTGCCTGTGCCATTAAACCCCTACAACTCATCCAGAACGCCGCAGCCCGTCTGGTGTTCAACCTTCCCAAGTTCTCTCACGTCACCCCACTCCTCCTCCGCTCTCTCCACTGGCTTCCAGTTGAAGCTCGCATCCGCTACAAGACCATGGTGCTCGCCACGGAGCTGTGAGGGGAACGGCACCTCAGTACCTCCAGGCTCTGATCAGGCCCTACACCCAAACAAGGGCACTGCGTTCATCCACCTCTGGCCTGCTCACCTCCCTACCACTGAGGAAGTACAGTTCCCGCTCAGCCCAGTCAAAACTGTTCGCTGCTCTGGCCCCCCAATGGTGGAACAAACTCCTCACGACGCCAGGACAGCGGAGTCAATCACCACCTTCCGGAGACACCTGAAACCCCACCTCTTCAAGGAATACCTAGGATAGGGTAAGTAAGGGTAAGTAATCCTTCTCACCCCCCCCTTTCTCCCCCAATAAGATTTAGATGCAAGTGGCTGTTCCACTGGATGTCATAAGGTGTATGCACCAATTTGTAAGTCGCTCTGGATAAGAGCGTCTGCTAAATGACTTAAATGTAAATGTAAATGTAAGCCCCCTTGGGTGCTGCTATAGATGTATATTAGAAGTGCCCGTCCAAGAAGGCTCAAGGTCATTGGCCACAGATACAATTATGTCAAATCACATTATATCTTCTCTAGCTTTGATTGGACTAATTATTTCACATCATACTGTCACAATCTTAGCTAGCAAGCTAGACAAGCAGTCATCGTCATGAATCACATTGACAATCTACTGTAAAAGGCTAACACTATGGTGTCCCAGTTCTATATTCTTACATGGTGTCAGAAGTTAGGAAAATCTTACGTTGATCGCCACTCATTCACTAGCTACTGAATCTCATTCTCAGTGAGTGTGAACATTTACAAGTGAAAATTAACCAAAGACATTGTGCAAATTAACGAAGTTGTGATACTTGCTAGCTAAAGTCAGGAGGAAGCCCAGCAGTGTCTGGCCACGAGCCTACTGTGTGTGTGTGTGGAGCATGGTGTGCAGTCTTAGTTGCTAGGCAACGCCAGGCCCTCATGGAGCAGCACAGAGGGACAGAGAGGAAAAAATGATGCTAGGAGGAAAACTTTCTCTGCAAGCAATAATATATATATATATATATATATATATATATATATAAGGTGTACATATAACTCATCTAGATTTCTCAAACGCGGCAGATTGGCCAAAATGGAACAGGAGATTCGAGGGGTTTCGTATAGCGTTAGGGCTGAATACAAAACCAGAGGAATCTCAGAGTAACTCTTATATATGCTAATGGAGATGCCGCTGATGATATTTTGGGAGTATTGTTGTTGAATGATCCAGAAAAAAAGGAGTATGATGCTGTAACATGAGCATTTGAGCATCACTTTTTTAGGAAAACAGTCAACATGGGACGTCAAGATGAGGGAGATCGTGCATTCGTCATTGATCACAGCTGTACACAAGCTGGCTGAGCATTGTAATATTGGAGTGCTCAAATAAGAACTGATAAGAGAGAATTGTGGTCCTAATAAAAGACAGGAAGCTGTCAGAACAGCTTCAGTTGACACTGGCAAAAGCTATTCAACGAGTCAGACAATGTAAAACTGTAAAGGAACAACAAACATTATTGCACAGCAATGCAGTAGGAGGAGAAACCACTACAAATGTGAACGCCATCAAAACAAAATGGAATAAAAGGAACAAATTCCAACAAAGTGCACAGACAACATACAAATAGAAAAACAAAACAGATGACAATCCAAGTGAAAAGGGATGGAAAAGATGTGGAGGACGACAACATGGATGGAAGGACTGTCCAGCCAAGGAGGCTGAGTGCAGAACGTTTTACAAAGAGGAACATTATGCAGCAGTCTTATTTTATCAAGCTTTACACAGTCACAGCCCACCACAAGACTATGCTTTCCTAGGTGAAGTGTCCACGCAAGATACACAGCCGTGGATGGAGAAAAGTCTCCAGCTTCAAACTTGACACAGGAGCATGAATTACTTAAAAATCATACAATGTGATTTTCTGGATTTTTGTTTTAGATTCCGTCTCTCACAGTTGAAGTGTACCTATGATAAAAAGTACAGACCTCTGAAATGCTTTGTAAGTAGGAAAACCTGCAGTATAAAAAATAAAACAAATCGGCAGTATATCAAATACTTGTTCTCCCCACTGTAGGTCTATCTCGTTAGTATCTTATTCATCAAAGTAGGCAATGTTGGAATGATTTCATTGTTTTGCTTACTCTGTGTATTATAATTGGCTAATGTGCTTTTCTTCATGAGGGGGTACTATATAATTGTGTTGGCTATGTAACCATGTTTGCCAGTGACAGTCTCATCCCATTCAAATATTTTTTTTCAACAAAAAGTAAAATAATAGACCCATGTAATTCCAGGTGATATTGTGAGGGTTGTTTTGTTTGCGTAATGCGCTGTCTGTGCGTCAGCATATAAAAGTGGATCCTCGTGATTGTATTTTCCTTCCTTTTTAGACCACATACAATGGCTTGCGAAAGTATTCACCCCCTTGGCATTTTTCCAATTTTGTTGCCTTACAACCTGGAATTAAAATAGATTTGGGGGGGTTGTATGATTTTATTTACACAACATGCCTAACACTTTGAAGATGAATTTTTTTTTCTTGTGAAACAAAAAAGAAATAAGACAAAAAAACAGAAACCTTGAGCGTGCATAACTATTCACCCCCCCCAAAGTTGATACTTTGTAGAGCCACGTTTTGCAGCAATTATAGCTGAACGTCTCTTTGGGTATATCTCTATAAGCTTGGCACATCTAGCCACTGTGAGTTTTGCCCATTCTTCAAGGCAAAACTGTTCCATGGATGGGTTCCACTGGTGTACAGCAATCATTAAATCATACCACAGATTCTCAATTGGATTGAAGTCTGGGCTTTGACTAGGCCATTCTAAGACATTTAAATGTTCCCCTTAAACCACTTGAGTGTTGCTTTAGCACTATGCTTAAGGTCATTGTCCTTTGGAAGGTGAACCTCTGTCCCAGTCTCAAATCTCTGGAAGACTGAAACAGGTTTCCCTCAAGAAATTACCTGTATTTAGCCTGTTGGGAAAATTATGATTAAATGACTGAACAAATCATTTTAAATGGAACTGTAACTAAGTAAAACTTATACTCTGTTTTATTATATCTGATTAACAATAAGAGTTCATAAGATGGGATTGTGTGACACGGACAAGGAGTAATTAAAGTTAATGAACACCATTCCAACTAGGAAGAAACTAATGGGTTGGGGACTGTGGAAACACATAAGGTCGTTAGCCTATGACCCTACAGAAACTTATCTCTGAGGTTTTTAGATAAGACAGTGAGTGCATTCCTAAGTTTTCTGTTAATTAGAACTGTCAGCTCAGTGGTGATCGATAATGTTGAGGGGGTCGAAAGTTACCTGGGAGTGTGTTAGTAAGTTAGAATTAACTTTTCACCTCACTTTGTCCCGGTCGAGAGGAGGGGATTCTGTTAAAGCAATGAGATAACGTCATGATCTGTATATAAACTGTTGCTCGTGGTTAAGTGGCAGCGCGCTCCGAGAATAAATTCTGTTACCTATTATTGAAAGACTGGTCTGCGTCCATTTTATGCAAACAATAATCTTATAAATTCTCATAAAATAGATTAAGGGTTTTCAATTGATGAAAGCACATTGGCATAATTAAATTACAGTAACAAGCGCCATCCATAATTCCTTCAATTCTGACCAGTTTCCCAGTCCCTGCCGATGAAAAAAATCCCCACAGCATGATGCCGCCACCACCATGCTTCACTGTGGGGATGGTGTTCTCGGGATGATGAGAGGTAAAAATGTCCCAATGCCCAATGGCAGTGATTGGAGACACTGCCATGTGTAGGGTGCCGTCTTTCGGATGGGACGTTAAACGGGTGTCCTGACTCTCTAAAGTAATTTAAGATCCCATGGCACTTATCGTAAGAGTAAGGATGTTAACCCAAGGTGTCCTGGCTACATTCCAAATCTGGCCCTCAAACCATCACGGTCACCTAAAGTCCCCAGTTTACAATTGACTCATTCATCCCCCTCCTCTCCCCTGTAACTATTCCCCAGGTCTCTGCTGCAAATGAGAACATGTTCTCAGTCAACTTACCTGGTAAAATAACATGAAAAATAAAAATGTACCCGGGGTTTTGGGATATTCAAGGCTCCAGAAGCTCAATCCCCTGATCGACTGGGCTACTAGTGCTATCGTAGGTTGGAGCCCGTTCTGCCGTGCTCATTGTCTCAAGTTGGCCCAGCCTGCCCTGGGACATCTCCCTGCAGGCTTGAGAGATGCCTCTGACGTCTCTGCCATTCCCCCGGAGCATCTGGACCTCAGGGAGTTCTTCAACAAGGCCCCTACTACTTCTCTCCCTCTGCATTGACTCTACAACTGCGCCATTGACCTTCTCCCAGGCACTACACATCGCCAGTGGATTTGCCGACGAGTATGAAGCAAGGGCCAGCCAACGAGAGCGTACAGGTCGCAGTGGTGGGTAGTATATGGGATTTTGGTGACAAAACGGATGGCACGGTGATAGACTGCATCCAATTTGTTGAGTAGAGTGTTGGAGGCTATTTTATAAATTATATCGCCGAAGTTGAGGATCGGTAGGATGGTCAGTTTTATGAGGGTATGTTTGGCAGCATGAGTGAAGGATGCTTTGTTGCGAAATAGGAAGCCAATTCTAGATTTAATTTTGGATTAGAGATGCTTAATGTGAGTCTGGAAGGAGAGTTTACAGTCTAACCAGACACCTAGGTATTTGTAGTTGTCCATGTATTCTAAGTCAGAGCCGTCCAGAGTAGTGATGCTGGACGGGCGGGCAGGTGCCGGCAGTGACCGGTTGAAAATCAAATCAAATCACATTTAATTTGTCACACATGGTTAGCAGATGTTAATGCGAGTGTAGCGAAATGCTTGTGCTTCTAGTTCCAAACATGCAGTAATATCTAACCTAACAATTTCACAACAACTACCTTATACACACACAAGTGTAAAGGAATGAATACGAATATGTACATAAAAATACATGAATGAGTGATGGCCGAGCGGCATAGGCAAGATGCAGTAGATGGTATAGAGTACAGTATATACATATGAGATGAGTAATGTAGGGTATGAAAACATGATATAAAGTGGCATTGTTTAAAGTGGCTACATACATTTTTCCATTATTAAAGTGGCTAGAGTTGAGTCAGTATGTTGGCAACAGCCACTCAATGTTAGTGATGGCTGTTTAACAGTCTGAAGGGCTTGAGATAGAAGCTGTTTTTCAGTCTCTCGGTCCAAGCTTTAATGCATCTGTACTGACCTCGCCTTCTGGATGATAGCGGGGTGAACAGGCAGTGGCTTGGGTGGTTGTTGTCCTTTGATGACCTTTTTGGCCTTCCTGTGACATCGGGTGCCGTAGGTGTTCTGGAGGGCAGGTAATGTTGAACATCTGATTTCACCCGAGCTGATCATTGTCTGCAGCCAGCTCTGATCGTAGATTAGGCATAATGAAATAGGCAGGGAGAGTGAGCTGGTCCATGGTGGTCTGTGAACCTTGACCTGGTGGCATCGAAGCATGCTGAAGTGGCAAAGTTGAAATACACTTTATAAACACAGGGTCACTACAGTTATTGTTACCTGTGGTCATAAACACTATTTTGAGTTAGTTCTATGAGGGGGAAGGGTGTTCAAAAATGTTTTACAGTACAGGGGGAGCCTAATTCAGTTATTTTTCTTACTAATTGGTCTTTGGACCAATCGGATCAACTTTAAAAAAGATCTGATGGAAAAGATCTGATGTGATTGGTAAAGAAAAAACGCAGCCTTACATCTGAACTGTTGACCCTTTCAGCCAAAATTCCTGTTGCCCGAGGGATGGAAACAAACTGCTTTTAATTACACTCTTCATCTGCAGAGGCCACGGAGAGCTGAACTCTCAGGGGTGACATTTGTAGGTCATCTCCATCATAGGAAGTATCGGATGCATAGGTGTGTGTACAGTACGTGTGTGATTAGACCAGAGTGACTGAAGCCTGGTCCAGCTTTAGTGTGTTAGCCCAATGCAGATTTGCAGTGTAATGGGTGCTATCGGGGGTTAAATGTGCCTTCAGTAACAACTCTTGGTCTGTATGTTTCCTACTTTCCGTGTTACTGTACTGTAATACAGAATAATGTTTACAACTGGAACCACTCTCTTGCCTTGTTTATCGCATGTGATGAATCCAGTTCAAACTGGTCCATACACGCAATGCTGCCTCTATTATTTGTCCTTATCTTAATCACATAGTGAGGGAAGATGTGTACTGGATGCATAGTCATGGGAAGTAGGGGTGTGGCTAAAAAAAGAAGAATAAAAAAATAAAAACGTTAACTAGTCCTGTGTTAGCGGACGATATAGCTGTCACTCAAAAAATGACGCGCCCCCACACCCAAACATCTTCCTGCAGCTATGACTGGACGCAGAAACATTTCACCTCTAGGTTAACAGCAGTTCAATGATACTACTGGTCATCAAATATCCTGTAAGTGCTATGATGAGTTTGGATGGGAACATTCATCCTCTCTCCCGTTATAGATGTTGGAGAGGCTTAGGTAATGATGGTAACTCACGGAATCATACAATTTCATGTGGCTGTATCTCCCCCTGGAAAAGACACTCCGAGAAAACAAATATTTACCAGGCCTGCACCAAAGAGAGATAAAGTATTCTATAAAAATAGATTTTCAAAGATTAGGATTGAATGACTCTGAGAGATATCTCTGACACAACGTTCATGGTTTCTTGGAGTGCAACCTTTTGTGGGAACAGTATGTCTGACAGGGAGCCAAAATTGTGTGTGTGTGTGAGAGACACAAGTTCTCCTTGTCATCTAATATTCTCAAATACTGAGAAATAACCCTGTGATCATCCGTTGCCATAGTAACCCAGACTGGAGCACGGTGGTGATGCTACAAGGCCATTGATGCCATTGTGATTTCACAGGTTTTGTGACAAACATGTTTTTCAAGTAATAAAGCAGTTCTTCTGACCATTAGTCTCAATTCATAAGAGTTTGTTGTTCCAGAACATGCTTGGGGAAGACTAGAAAAATAACTTATGCTTTTCATTGTTCAAAGAAATATAGACTTTGTCCAAGAATGACTGCAGTGGATAGCGGTAAGAACTTCAAGCACAATGTGGCTATTGTAATCGACCCATGGTAAGGCTCCATCAAAGCTGGCTTCTATGGAGATGAGAAGCCCCATACAGTGCTGAGGTCAGTGGCTGGACTGCCCACAAAGGACCAGACATTTTTTGGAAACAACATTCCCTGCAAGGGCGATCTAATTCTCAAGAGGTCCATCACCAGTGGAATGATAAGTGACTGAGATTTCCTGTGGAAGTTGTGGAGCCATGTGCTCTATGAGGAGCTACTGGTCTGCCCTGAAGAGCATGGCACCCTGATGACTGACCCAGCCTTCTCTCCCATCTCCACCCGAGAAAAGACAGCTGAACTCTCGTTCGAATGGATTTGGGCCCCTGGTGATGTTGTCTATGTATTCTTATGGACTGGTTACTGGTCTAGTGGTAGACTCTGGGTCTGGCTCCACCTCTGTCTCTCCAGTGTGCAAAGGCTACTGCTTTCCACATGCCACCTTTCAGATGGACCTGGCTGGAAAGTGTGCACCTATCAGTGCAAACTACTGGACAAAGTTGGACATGGCAGTGATCTCCATCAGAAGACCTCTGTGCAGGAGATGAAGAGGCAGAGCTGCTACATCTCCGAGGACTTTCAGGTGGAGCCGAGGTCTGAGGCATACCTCTAGACTATCAACTCCCTGATACCACCACATTACCATGGGCAACGAGTGCTTCCGTAGTCCTGAGATCCTCTTCTGTCCATCCGACGCAGGGATGTTGCAGCCCGGAGTTCACATCCTGGTCATGAAAAGCCTGCAGAAGTGCGTCCAAGAGTGGCAGGAAGCCTTGATGGCCAACGTGGCCTTGTGTGGCGGCTCCATGATGTTCAGCGGGACATAAAATCCACAGGACATAAAACAATATAGAGCTAAAATGGATATCGATTTTGAGACATGACGTAGTATTTTTGTATACACTTTTCATATGAATTAGAAATTCCTATTATTTTTCCAAGATTTCTCACAAAAACAAGCATATCTCTGTGAAATGTCAACGGAACAGTTTTTTTTTCTTTTTTTTCTTTTACCTTTATTTAACCAGGCAAGTCAGTTAAGAACATATTCTTATTTTCAATGACAGTGAGTGTATACCAAGCTTTTTATTTTCAAATCCTTTTACATTTAATTCAGCTCGTCATGCCAATTTAGCTTTTTGCGACCTGTGGAAACAACTGTGAGGACAACGAACACAATGTTTAATTCTCAAAAGTTGTTACAAGAAACCTACACTGCTATGTCAACAGAGTTCTGTGCTTATTATCGGATTTATTATGTTACAAAATCCAACTTTTTGGATATATTGTAACTATGTTAGAAAAAAAACCCACTGAACTATTCATAATATGAATAATCATATTTGTCTTGGTAAAATGTATTTTATAACACATGTGAAATTTCATCACCAAAGCACATTTTCACCGACTCTGGGTAGAGTGGGTGGACATCCTATACCAGGTCAACATTTTTTGATAGAATCTATGTGTCTTCATTTGTGATGATTTCAGAGGTGCCATGGTCGAGGTATGGGGGGGACATAGTAGTAAATCAGCTGCAAAACATTTTATATGAGCTATAAAAAAAGATCCTTAACTTCTGGCCCTTGGGAGGATGAAAACATTAAAAGCCTGTCAAAGTGCAGCAATCTTCTATGTATTTCAGATGAATGCTATTTTAAAACTAAACTAACAGAGGGGTCCTTTACACAAAGGACGACAGTAGTGGTGTAGTCTACGGCTATACGGATATCACTTATTATTGATATCTACATAGCTCATTGATGTGATTCACACTGCTGCTCTCTCATTTAGCTATTTATGGATTGTTCTTGTTGTGGATGGCCGTTCACAAATCTAAATGTCTATTTGAACCCAATTGAATTTAATTGAATTCAAGAAGTTTAAGCTGCCTATAAATCATTGTTTTTTTTAAATCAGTGGACAGCCAGTGAAAAATGTGCTCTCGCAACAGCTGCATATTGCGGATCCCAGCCTATAGAATAAAAGTGGAACTTTTATTGCTCAATCTAATTCATGCTAACAAAAATTGAAAAAAATCCATAGGCCTAATGAACACATGCTCAAACTCGCACACTTTTGATAGACTTAAAGGGGCAATACTTTGATATCTTGATAATATGCAGCTGTTTAAAGGACAAATTCACATATGAAACAATAACAAAACGGGCCCCGCATCTGTTTTGGTGAAATGCTGATGGGCCTGGAGAAATATTTAACAAATTCTGAGCCCAACCCAGACGATGCTGGGTCAATTGTGTGCCGCCCTATGGGGCTCCCAATCATGGCCGGATGTGATTCAGCCTGGATTCAAACCAGGGACTGTAGTGACACCTCTTGTACTGAGATGCAGTGCAGTGCAGACCACTGCGCTACTCGGGAGCATTAACAGACAGAGCTATGGATGCAAGGTTAAATAAAAAATCTGAGAGTGGTTGCATTTCTCCAGGTCCATCCCTCAGTATTTTACCAAAACAGAGGCGGGACCCGTTTTGTTTTTGTTTCATCTGTGAATTTGTCCTTTAAACATCTGCATATTATCAAGATATCAAAGTGTCACCAACAAAAAGGTAAACAATAGGCCAAGAGCAAATGCAGCATATGGCATTAATTTTTCACATGTATATAACACTTTTCAGTGGTGCTCAAAGCATGCCATTCCATGAGCTCAGCATTTATGTTTAAACTCGAATCAATGAGCTCAATCAGTCCTCCATGACAACAAAATCATAAACTACAAATCATAAACTATAAATCCTTCGTTTTTGGGTTATGCTCAGGTAAAACAATTTGGCTAATCTATACTTCCCTATTTCTAAATCCTATTCTTGAAGATCAAGGGCTATAATATTTATTGGAATGACTGTAATTCTGATAGACTTTGATTTTCATTATTACATGTAGTAGAAAGTGATGGGTTAGAATAAGCCTACCTAACAACCCATAAAGTAACATTTAACATCCATATATAGCCAGCTATGTAAACTTTAACATTGATTTATCCTGCAATAGATTTCGTCAAACTGGTAACACACGCTTTTATATTCTTCTAATGGCTCATAAGGAGATATTAATCTAAAAGTAACTGAATGGGTAATACAAAAGTGACGTTACCGATTACAATTTTGGACAGGTAACTAGTAACTGTAAAGGGTTATATTTAGAAAGCAACCTACCCAACCCTGAATGTACGACTCCCATTAGATTTAAATCAGATGAACTCGTTCTAATTCGCTCCACTATGCCCCCCACTCACGCGTGTTCCATCCTCTTGTGCATACTTTAATTCCGCCTCTCATTCCCTCCCGAGCTGAACTCGACGCGCAAGGCACAACCGATGGTACACAGGAGCGCTGGAATTTCCCTAGAAAAAAGTACTAAGTAGAATATTTGCAGTCATATTTGCAGTTACACCCAAATGTGAACAGTCGAGTGGAAAAAGTCACGGGATTCTACGTTTGAGAAATTTGCTGATAAGGTAAATTCACCCTTTTTGAGTTGTCTATGAGGGAGTTGAGCTCACTAATGAATTGTATTTGTTCCCCACTGAAATATTTTGTAAAGCTGATAACTACTTTTGGATGCATAATGTGTTTATTTGGGAATCGTAGCCTATTCTTTATCCGAAAATCACTTTTTTTCAAACACATGTTAATTATATTGAATGGCCTATGAAATCTAACTAGGTTAATAGTGCTGTTATTTCATGTTTATAGCCTAATACTTCCGATTTTTGCTGATAAAGTGAAGGAGAACGATGCACCAGAATTTACGCATTATGATAGACCAGATTGCTCGAAACTGTTTGCTGTCAAATTGATATTTACCATGCTCGCCTATTGTAAACGACGCGCACGGCACTGTGGTTGAACAGCCTAGTGCAGCACATCGTGAAGTAGCCTATACTTTTGTAAATCTGAGTGCTACAATTTCGTCAATATCTCTGTTGCAAAAAGTTATATTGCCTAATAAACAGCATCGCACCTTACCCCTGAGTCCAGGTTGAGATGTTCTGTCTCTAGGCTCTTTACTTCACTCCGTTTTATATTTAATAGCCAAATGCAGGCAGATGAGAAAAATGTCATATGAATGCAGAATAACCAGTGGCATGTTCAGATGTAGGCTATCAACTTTTTGGCACACCGTCCAACAACATCACAACTCACTCTACCAAATCAAAAGCAATCTCTTAAATGCTATAAGATCTAAATTCTCACTCAACAAACATCCCATTTTATTCAGGAAACCTGTTAGATGTAAAAACCGGCACACTCCAATTAGTATAAAATGTTATGTTTCGTATTGTTTTTATTACGGTGTGGACGTCCCTCATCAGTTTGTATGATATGTTTCGAATTGCAATTTCTTACAATGTTATGAATTTGCGAACCATATACAGTGGGGCAAAAAAAGTATTTAGTCAGCCACCAGTTGTGCAAATTCTCCCACTTAAAAAGATGAAAGAGTTCTGTAATTTTCATCATAGGTACACTTCAACTATGACAGACAAAATGAGCATTTTTTCTCTCCAGAAAATCACATTGTAGGATTTTAAATGAATTTATTTGCAAATTATGGTGGAAAATAAGTATTCGGTCACCTACAAACAAGCCAGATTTCTGGCTCTCAAAGACCTTTAACTTCTTCTTTAAGAGGCTCCTCTGTCCTCCCCTCGTTACCTGTATTAATGGCACCTGTTTGAGCTTGTTATCAGTATAAAAGACACCTGTCCACAACCTCAAACAGTCACACTCCAAACTCCACTACGGCCAAGACCAAAGAGCTGTCAAAGGACACCAGAAACAAAATTGTAGACCTGCACCAGGCTGGGAAGACTGAATCTGCAATAGGTAAGCAGCTTGGTTTGAAGAAATCAACTGTGGGAGCAATTATTAGGAAATGGAAGACATACAAGACCACTGATAATCTCCCTCGATCTGGGGCTCAACGCAAGATCTCACCCCGTGGGGTCAAAATGATCACAAGAACGGTGAGCAAAAATCCCAGAACCACACGGGGGGACCTAGTGAATGACCTGCAGAGAGCTGGGACCAAAGTAACAAAGCCTACCATCAGTAACACACTACGCCGCCAGGGACTCAAATCCTGCAGTGCCAGACGTGTCCCCCTGCTTAAGCCACTACATGTCCAGGCCTGTCTGAAGTTTGCTAGAGAGCATATGGATGATCCAGAAGAAGATTGGGAGAATGTCATATGGTCAGATGAAACCAAAATATAACTTTTTTGTGAAAACTCAACTCGTCGTGTTTGGAGGACAAAGAATGCTGAGTTGCATCCAAAGAACACCATACCTACTGTGAAGCATGGGGGTGGAAACATCATGCTTTGGGGCTGTTTTTCTGCAAAGGGACCAGGACGGCTGATCCGTGTAAAGGAAAGAATGAATGGGACCATGTATTTTGAGTGAAAACCTCCTTCCATCAGCAAAGGCATTGAAGATGAAACGTGGCTGGGTCTTTCAGCATGACAATGATCCCAAACACACCGCCCGGGCAACGAAGGAATGGCTTCGTAAGAAGCATTTCAAGGTCCTGGAGTGGCCTAGCCAGTCTCCAGATCTCAACCCCACAGAGATTTTTTTTCTTCTCATTTTGTCTGCCATAGTTGAAGTGTACCTATGATGAAAATTACAGGCCTCTCTCCTCTTTTTAAATGGGAGAACTTGCACAATTGGTGGCTGACTAAATACTTTTTTGCCCCACTGTATGTTACACATTTGTTGTGGCTGTTAGCTAGGTAGCTAACGTTACTTAAGCCAGGGGTTAGGGTTAAGGTTAGGAGTTAGGTTAAAGTTAGGGGAAGACTTAGCTAACATTTTAAGTAGGTGCAAAGTTGCTAAAATGCTAAAGTTGTTCGTGATGAAATTTGAATATGCAACCTTTGGGTTGCGAGACCTTCGCGTTACACGCCAACCCTACCACCCTACTTTTGTTTTTGCCTTAAGTAACCTTCTGTCTTATGTAACTGTAACAGTATAGCTTCCTTCCCTCTCCTCGCCCCTACCTGGGCTCGAACCAGAGACCCTCTGCACACATCGACATCAGCCACCCTTGATACATCATTACCCGTCGCTCCACAAAAGCCACAGCCCTTGCAGAGCAAGGGGAACAACTACTTGAAGGTCTCAGAGCGAGTGACGTCACCGATTGAAATACTATTAGCGAGCACCCCGCTAACCATTTCGCATCGGTTACACTCACCACCCTTTTGAACTCCTCCTTTTCAGCAGCAACCAGTGATCCGGGTCAACAGCATCAATGTAACAGTATAACTTCCATACCTCTCCTCGCCCCAACCTGGGCTCGAACCAGGGACCCTCTGCACACATCGACAACAGCCACCCTCAAAGCATCGTTACCCATTGCGCCACAAAAGCCACGGCTGGGGATGGGCCTGGAGACCTTTATTTAACTAGGCAAGTCAGTTAAAAACAAATTCTTATTTACAATGATGGCGTACCCCGGCCAACCCCGGACGACGCTGCTTAGGCTCTGAGACCAGGCTATTTCCCAATCAACCTCCTCATGGTGCTGATGCTGCGAACTTAACAGCACTTATGGGCCTCCCGAATGGTGCAGCGGTCTAAAACACTACATCGCAGTGCTAGAGGTGTCACTACAGACCCAGATTTGATCCTGGGCTGTATCACAACCGTCCGTGATGGCGAGTCCCATAGGGCGGTGCACAATTGGCCAAGTGTCGTCCTGGTTAGTGGAGGGTTTGGCCGGGGGGGCTTTACTTTGCTCATAGCACTCTAGCGACTCCTTGTGGTGGGCCAGGCGCCTGCAGGCTGACCTCCGTCAACAGTTGAACAGTGTTTCCTCCTGCTCATTGGTCGCTTCTGGGTTAAGCAGGCAGGTGTTAAGAAGGGCAGCCATATAGCACAGCTTCAACACCCGTGAAACAGTTGCATAAAAGTTTTTACGTTTGTTAAGCCACTGACAATATATAGCATATTTAAACAGTGTATATATTATTTTTTTATTTTGGAAAGTGAGCACTTTCTGTCTCCATGATAAGAACAACTGGGAAGCTGATAAAGGATGAGAAGTTTGACACTCAGGCGGTCATCAAGCAGTCATCCCAATGACTGACACTTCCATTTATGCCGTGGCAGATTAGTTTTAGAATGACTCTTACAATCAGTCATGCTATTAATTTTGAATACTTGTAAAGTGTAATGCTTGACTATTTCTGGCCACACATTCCAGTTGATATTGTACTATATCAGTCATGCAACTTTTTATTTTTCATGTAATTAATGAGACTTGCAATAGCAAATGTCCCATTCTAAATCTTTGTCATATTTCTGACTTGTTATTATTTAACAGCCTGCTCCTTTTACACCATTTAAGCAAAAAAATGTAATTCACACTTTAAAATGTACAGACCTGTCTGGAATAGTGTGCTTACACAACTTTTTGATATGTTTTATACTTTTTAAACTATTAAGCTTTTTGTGCTTTTTTGTCCATCTTCATTCACTTTAATGTGACTTTTTTAAACATTCTACTGCTCCACATTATTAAAACGTCACATGACTTCCAACATTCCATTCACTATGAACAATGCAACTTTTGACACAAACCAGCTACTTTGACCACTTTCCAAACAAGTTAGACAAACAGTTATTTCATATGAAATCTTACGCTACTTCTCTGCAATTCAAATATGAAATCAGAATCAAAATATATATTTCCATTCTTACAAATATAGCTGTTTTAGTAACAGCATAAAATAAACATCTCCAATTTAAAAAAAAAAATGAAATTCTGTCTTTCCCAAGAAGTTAGACAAAAAGTTAGCGCGTATAAAATCTTCTTCTACTCTGCTATTCACTTTCCCAACAACAAGTTAGTGTTTGAAATCTTAGTCTATTTTTCTGCTTTATTTTTCTATTTTTCTACAATCTGAAATCGGATCAGAAATATCTTCTAAGGTTTTATGAAGTCTTCCTCTTCTTCTCTGCGTCTCAAATCTGAAATAAGAATATAAATAACTTCTACCAATCAAGTGGTTCAACTTACCACAACAATTATTTTAAACAGGTAAATCAAGTCCCAGAATTTGGGGATTTAGAAACATAGTCTCTAATTAGAGATCTAGACTCTAATCCAAAATCAATATAGTTATGGACTGTCATACATTAACACCTTTTCTTTTTCATTTATTTATTTGGAGAGATTCCCATAACCACTATGACATTCTGCATTATGATATTCTTAGACACAAGTTAATATTTATGACAAATTCAATAATCAACCCATGACAATTAGCCTCCAAATCTATTGCTACAACCCTGTGAGGTAGCTAACAGGGATGTGAGATCATAAACTAGCTATTTTTTATTGCAGCTGGTGAAGCACAATGACGTTACACATTAAGACCATGCTCATTGAAATTAAATGACGCTGGGCACAAGGGCTGTGGCTGCCAGTAACTGGAAGGACACACACACACACACACAACTCTGAAATCCCCTGGTTGAAATGATCTCGGTTGCCTATATACCGATTTTTGTTTTGTCTGGAGTTTTACACATGAAATAGAATGCACTGTGAATACATTTCTGCACAATACGGTCATTCCTCCATATGCTGAGTCTCTAAGGAGTAGACTGTGGGGGCTTTTAAGATGGAGCATCGGCATGTAGCCTATATAGTGTTTAGCAGCATGGGATACGTGCCTCAAGAGTAACCAGAAGGGGTCCAGCTCTAGACCCCAGGTGGCCTCTGAACAGCAGCAGCAGCCGCTGCTGTAAACAGGAACAGGAACAGACTAGCACATTACTTCACAGTTTGTACACAATTAGATCTCCAGGGAACATGGCTGGGTAATTTGGCAGTAACGGAATTACGCTGAGACTCGGATTTTTCACTTTAAAATGTATGCCAAACAAAAAACATTGATTTAAAAGTTTAACTAACCATACAACTCTATGCACAACATAGGAGGTTGCTGGCACCTTAATTGGGGATGATGGGCTTGTGGTAATGACTGTAGTGGAATTCGTGGAATGATATCAAATAAATCAAACATATGGTTTCCAGTGTTTGATGCCATTCCATTTACACATCTCCAGACATTATTATGAGCTGTCCTCCCCTCAGCAGCCTCCTGTGATGCACAATGACTACTTTGAACAATTTACATGGAATTGCCCGGCTCTCAGTTATTAAGATTGGGTCTCCCCACGCCTCTGTATGACTTGTTTCTGTGTGCGCTTTTGTCCAAAGTCTATGTGCATGTTTGAGAGATGTGAACATAAACAGTTACTAAAGCAATGTTGGCTCTAAAAAGTTATGATGCGATTGTCCTTGTAATATATTAGCACACTGAGGCAGGATATAGGTAAAAGAACAATGTTCATGTGATGTCTGGGGTCAAGTGCAAGTACAGATGATCACATGCAGTAGGTATTTACAGCGCCACCTTCAGGCACTCCAGGTAAGTACATGTACATACAGTACATGACATCTCCCTTTCTTTAGATAAATATTTTTCAAAACAATGTTTTCTTTCAACTCAGTGTTTCACAGTGCAAACAATAAACATAGCTTTTTTCTTCATAACATAGATATCCCAATTGTTATGTTATTATTAATGTTTTTTTAAAAACGTTTTTCTCAATAGTTTGTTTGAACTATAAACACTGACATCATTTTCAGTATTGTCTTTCTGTGCTGGTAATGTTTTGGCATTCTGATAGATCTTCTATAACAAGTTGCATTCACTGTTGTGTCAGTGTTTACATTGTTGGTTTCTATTGTTTGCTTTGGTGTTGTTGGTGTTGGAGAACACACAGGTGAGTAGTTTTCTGGCTGACACTTGTTTCAGGTTCTCTTTCCACCGGATAAGGTACATCCATTATGGTTTCTCTCTCTGTGTGTTATTTCATGTCTTTTTAACTGGTGTCTTGGGTTCCTTCTGTAGATTCTCTCTTTGGTGTTTGTACTATGTATGAACTTGGCTGGTCATGTATTCCAAGTACAGTTGCTGGTTACCATTTGTTATCTTGTCTGATCCTGACTGGTTCTCCTTCCTTCATGACCGAAAGCTTACATGTGCCTTGGTCAAAGTAGTGTTTTTGTCTCTGTTGTGTACTTGTTGTGTAGGTCAGGGTGGCAGAGTAGCCTAGTGGTTAGACCTTTGGACTAGTAACCGAAAGGTTGCAAGATCAAATCCCTAAGCTGACAAGGTATAAATCTGTTGTTCTGCTCCTGAACAAGCAGTTAACCCACTGTTCCTAGGCCGTCATTAAAAATAAGAATTTGTTCTCAACTGACTTGCTTAGTTAAATAAAACATTTTTTTAAAAGTGACAATACCTGACATGCTGATAGAGTCCTGGCTTTAACAATCTCTTTGATGTCTGAACTTTGACTTCAGCCTCCTTCCCATTAGTAGCTGTGCAGATGAGACCTACTGTTTCTGTACTCAAGTAGAGCTATGTAAGGTTCTCCGTTGCGTTTTTCAACAGGTTCTTCAGTCTGAACTGCTCTCTCAGCTTGGCTGTTTGACTGTGGAAATCTAGGGCTCGACGTGAAATATTTGAACTCAGGCGCACAGCTTGAGAATAGTCCTCGTTGAGAAAGATATACGTACCTCTCAAGTTATTTGCTCTTTCCAGAACAGCTACAGTGGTTCGTCCTTTAAAAATTGCAGCGTACTGCAGCACAGCTTGCATGGTGCCGCAGAATTCTATGGCACGTTATTTAAGTGTCAGCCATTGTAACCATTAAAGCTAGTAAGTGCTAGTTTGACCACCAGAGGGAATCTTTGAGAAGCATTTGAGAGCCTTCAATTGTGTCTGCATTTGAGAATGTAAAACCTTTTTTTGTAAGAACATTGTAACGGCGTTCTTCGTTTGTCGAAAGAGAGTCGGACCGAAATGCAGCGTGGTTGTTACTCATGTTATTTAATGAAGAGAATGACGATACATGAAATAACTAAATAAATACAAAAACAACAAACGGAACGTGAAAACCTATACAGCCTGTCTGGTGAACAACAACACAGAGACAGGAACAATCACCCACGAAATACACAGTGAAACCCCGGCTACCTAAATATGGTTCCCAATCAGAGACAACGAGAATCACCTGACTCTGATTGAGAACCGCCTCAGGCAGCCAACCTAAGCTACACCCCTACTCAGCCGCAATCCCAATGCCTACAAAAACCCCAATACGAAACACAACATATAAACCCATGTCACACCCTGGCCTGACCAAATATATAACGAAACACAAAACACTATGACCAAGGCGTGACAAACATAGTATATGGGACTGATTCTAAGAAATGTTGCTTAATTAATTTGCATAATATTATGATGTTTCTATTCCAAGAAAGATAAAAAAAACCCAGGGTTTTTGCAGTACAATGTGACAGTCGGGAGTAGGCTACAGTACTAAGAGCATAACATTTACACACCCTAATTGTATAATTGTAGTCTAACCAACACCCAAGCGGAGGTTCAGTGAAAATAAAAATGTCATTAATTTATCAAGATCAGTCTCCATGCTTGTCTCAGAGCAGCGCAAAACGGTGCTAAAATAGTTGACCACCTGGGGTCTAGAGCTACTCTTTAAATAGATAAGACCTACACAACTTTTAACAGCACATTACTCAACACCGGTGAGACTCATGTCACCTACGGTAGGCCCACAGTATATCGGGGGGGAGAAAATCCAAAGACGTGAATGACAATAATTACATATATGCAGTGTCTTAGACCGCTGCGCCAATCGGGATGGCTATTATAACACTGTACATGGTGTCCATGTCAGGATAACCTATCAAAATAAAGAAAGTAACACACTCCATGTATTAACTCCCAGCAATTTAATGGGTATTTACCAACTTTTCGGCATCACTGTGCCTTCCTCAGGGTAATGTCATGAATACTTGAACCAGGTTATGTAGACAAACAGTGCAATTAGTGTAACCAATGACAATAGTGAGGGGTGTGTCATAATGATTAAGTTAATTAAAATGTATTCGTAAAACTGTTAAAAAATAGTATATTGCATATTAAATATATTACGCTATTGTTATCATATAGAAACATAATGGAATATTGTACATCATATTGGTATCAACATAAATTATTGTTTCATTCAATTTCAAATAATTATTTATTTTTTCATGTAATTTTTATTACATGTAATCTTTTGGTTCAACCTTAATATATAATGAGAATCATCAACAGGGGGAACATATTAGGTGTACGCTCATAAAGGAACAATTTGTTCATAAGGGCCTGAGATCAAAGTCAATATTCAGACCACCAGGGGTCAGTGTTTTTAGATAGGATATCCAGTAAGCCTCCCTTTGTAGTAGTAGGATCTCGATGTTACCTCCTCTCCTTGGTAGAGCAACATGCTCAATGCCTGTGTATTTGAGGGAGGAAATGGGATGGTTAGCTTCAACAAAGTGAGCTGTTGCTGGGTAGTCAATGTTCTTACACCTGATTGAGCTGCGGTGTTCAGCTATGCGTTGTCTTAATTGTTTTTCTGTTAGTCCTACGTAGGCTTTTCCACATGAACAGGTGATAAGATGGATTACTCCCTTGGTCTTGCATGAGATGACACCTGTAACAGCGATCTTTCGGCCTGTATGTGGGTGTCTGAAGAAAGACATTTTTATAGTGCTATTGCACTGTGCACAATAGCCACATTTGTAGTTCCCATTTGGGATAGGTGTCTAGAGTGTCTGAGTAGGCTCAGGCCGGTGAGATCTGACGTGCCCCTAATCTCTAATATTGCAACCACGCTTATAGACCACCACCTCTCTGAAGAGGTGTGCGATTTTTTGCAATGATTACAGAATATGCCCGTGCTTTTTCAGGATTTCTTTCATTTTCACCCAACCCTTGGTGTACTTAGTGCAAAAGACGGTTGTGTTGTTATTTTCTTCTTTATTTAAGTTTTTTGTAATTCCTCTTTTGGTTTTTGAGATATTTTCATCATTGTATCATCAAGTGTTTTGTCCTTGTAGCCTCTCATTTTGAATGCATCTGTCATTTTTTTTAGCATTGCTGTCAAAATCTGACTGGTGACCACAGATGAATTTAACCCTGCATAAAAGTGTCAGGATAACCAAAACATTTCTTTATCAAAGACTATCAGGAAGAATTTTGGTACTTATTTATTTTGATCCAAAGCCATGAATGAGTGAGTCACTCAGCTTTAGGTACGTGCCGGCTATATGAATGCGCCATTAACTTGATAATATATAATGATATTTTGGAGGTTATTTCGTTAAAAAAAAAATAATAATAAAGTGAGCGTGAGTAAAGGCCAAAATAATATTTGTAAAGACCAAAACATGTATTTCTGTTTTTAGAGGGAGAGAAACGTTGGGCCAATTGCACCGCCCTATGGGACTCCCAATCACGGTCGGATGTGATAGATAATAATACTTTTTGTTGTATTATTCGTTTTTTCTTTTTCTGGTGGATTAAACTGAAATTGCAACCAATCACGGCCGGTTGTGATACAGCCAACCTAACTAAAAAATACATTTGACGATAGAATTCTCCAGCTACCTGCTAATAGCCATAATGGTGTGGACAGCATGACTGTGTGTGTTTGAAATAGTATTTTCCAGTAAGCAACTATTTGTTTACTTTCATTAGATAACTTTGTTGAAAAACGACCAACCTCAGATTTCCCACTTCCTGGTTGGATTTTTTCTCAGGTTTTTGCATGCCAAAGGAGTTCTGTTATACTCACAGACATTATCCAAACAGTTTTAGAAACATCAGAGTGTTTTCTATCCAATACTACTCATATATTAGCATCTGGGACTGAGTAGCAGGCAGTTTACCCTGGGCACCTTTTTCATCCAAAAGTGAAAATTCCACCCCCTATCCCAATGAAGTTAACGTAGGCTATATGATAAATGATCCCACTGATGGTTTCACCAACAAAATGTTTTTTTGCCACTACTTAAGTCAGCATGATATTTTATTGTATTGATGACAATAAATCAAATTTAATTAGCTAAATAAATCATATTATTCAATAGTTTCAATACCATGTTAAAATAATGAAATGCATTCTGGGATTCATTGTGCAAATACTCTCCAAAGCGTTGGTTGTTGTTTCTGTCATCGTTTTAAGCAACAGTTGAGCTAGCTATCAAGAGGCAACGGCTGACAAAAGAGAGAGAGAGAGAAAGTCGAGAATAGAAAATTACGGATTTAAAAATCATCAATGTATCAACACAAAAGTGGAACCCCAAAGAGTAAGCCCAAAAATGAGAAAGCAGAAGAGGTATCAAAGTTAGTTAAATTAGATTCCTTTTTCAAATTCAGTTCAGGTATAAAAAATCTGTGAAGAATCCAGCTACGAACTGGTCCGTTTGTTACAACTTGGGCAAGCTCATGGGAGACGGTGTGGCCACATTACCATAATGCTGTTCATATAATAGCCTGAGATATGAGGTTTACATCTAATTGTTGTATAAGATGAATGAGTGAGTATGATTCTGTTTGTAAAATTGTGTAATGTGATTTTGGACTGTTTAATGAAGGAAACTCCAATTCTCTTTTGAGTTTAACTAAATCAGAGGACCGCCCATGAGCCCAGTTCGGGTCAGGCATCCCGGGGCAGCCCTTTTTCTGCAATTCTGAATAAAACTCCAATTTTGAGAAATTCTTAGTAGACCATGTTTCTCTCAATCACGGGAGGACCAAGGTTGCAGAACATTGCTGAATCTTTTAACCATACCACGTGGTTATACTCTTAGACTGTCGATACCGACAGAATTAGAACAAGTCTTTGATATTACTTACTAGTCTGCAGCTAGGAATTCCGTATCATTGAACGCGAAGAATGACAACCGCCGAAACATCCATTCTACAACAACATGAATTTCACTCTGAACAATCCACTCTGAGAGAGAGAGAGAGAGAGAGAGAGAGAGAGAGAGAGAGAGAGAGAGAGAGAGAGAGAGAGAGAGAGAGAGAGAGAGAGAGAGAGATCTTGTCTCATCGCTACAACTCCCGTATGGGCTCAGGAGAGACGAAGGTTGAAAGTCATGCGTCCTCCGATACACAACCCAACCAAGCCGCACTGCTTCTTAACACAGCGTGCATCCAACCCGGAAGCCAGCCGCACCAATGTGTCGGTGGAAACACCGTGCACCTGGCAACCTTGGTTAGCGTGCACTGCGCCCGGCCCGCCACATGAGTCGCTGGTGCGCAATGAGACAAGGATATCCCTACCGGCCAAACCCTCCCTAACCCGGACGACGCTAGGCCAATTGTGCGTCGCCCCACGGATCTCCCATTCGTGGGCGGGTGCGAACCCAGAGTCTCTGGTAGCATAGCTGGCGCTGCAGTACAGCGCCCTAGAAGCAATCTTTTCAACAAAGATCAAGACGACACACTGACCGTAAATATATATATATTGATTGCAATTGTTCCCGAATGAGTGAGCATTCATGTGTAAAGGATTAGCATTTCAATTGTTATAATTATTAACTCTGTAGTGACTTCTTAGTCGACCCCCACTTCCCTTTTGTCTAACAAGCCACCATGCCGGTTTAGCCCACCAGGGCACATTCTCTTATTATTTCTTGTAACCATATTTACTTTGTTGTTTTGTTTATGCATTTCTGTGAATTACTTAGTTAGTAATAAATAAATGATTTAAGACAATTGATGTATGGATGACTCATAGTGAAGACTGGGTTCGTGCAGATAACCAACAATTTACAACGTAAAAGAGACTTGATCAGATATGAAAATATCTGAAAGGTTATATTGGGAAATTATAATTTTGTAATCTGAATATTTTCCTTGCTTCCCCGACTTCCTAGTTAATTAATGTTACATGATTAATCAGTTTAATCGCGTAATACTAATTACAGAGAATCTTTGATAAAAACTATAATTCTTATTGTAAAGACACGACACTGTGCTGGTTGAAAAATATGATGATGTGGGGCGCCGTCCTCAGACAATCGCATGGTATGCTTTCGCTGTAAAGCCTATTGTAAATCGGACAACGCAGTTAGATTATGAAGAATTTAAGCTTTTAAATGAAATAACATACGTGTATGTTTATGAATGTTTAATATTACGAATGTTTATTTGAATTGCGCGCCCGTCTTATATCACTGGATGTTGTCGACTGGTGTCCCGCTAGCACCATATTATGGACACCACACCGGATGTATCCAAAGTAGACCAGTTAAGCTAAGTTTATTGCTATGTAAGAGTGATAAGGGATGCAAATAATGTTGCCACAGATCTGACCATTACAGAGTCATTTTCGGGATTTCTGGAGACTGCTGACACATCAGCAGCTGAGCTTCAACATAAAATCCTGGGCAGCATAGAGGATAATGGGCTGGATATTTCAAAATGTCGTGGGCAGTGATATGATGGAGCTGCTAACATGAGAATATCCAAAAAAGAGCCGCTTGCTATTTATGTGCATTGCACAGTGCACAATCTTAACTTGGCTCTCAAAGAGTCTGTCAAAAATATGCCAGAGATTAAACAGTTTTATGATACCTTCTTCGGGCATAGCATAAAGAGATGGTCAATGTTGAGTGGTACAGTTGAAGTCGGAAGTGAAATGTCAGAACAATAGTAGAGAGAATTATCTATTTCAGCTTTCGTCACATTCCCAGTGGGTCAAAGTTTACATACACTCAATTAGTATTTGGTAGTATTGCCTTTAAATTGTTTAACTTGGGTCAAACATTTTGGGTAGCCTTCCACGAGCTTCCCACAATAAGTTGAGTGAATTTTGACCCATTCCTCCTGACAGCTGGTGAAACTGAGTCAGGTTTGTAGGCCTCCTTGCTCACACATGCTTTTTCAGTTCTGCCCACACATTTTCTATGAGGTTGAGGTCAGGGCTTTGTGATGGCCGCTCCAATACCTTGACTTTGTTGACCTTAAGCCATTTTGCCACAACTTTGGAAGTATGCTTGGGGTCATTGTCCATTTGGAAGACCCATTTGCACCCAAGTTTTAACTTCCTGGCTGATGTCTTGAGATGTTGCTTCAAAATATCCACATAATTTTCCACCCTCATGATGCCATCTATTTTGAAGTGAACCAGTCCCTCCTGCAGCAAAGCACCCCCACAACGTGGTGCTGCCACCCCCACAACGTGGTGCTGCCACCCCCACAACGTGGTGCTGCCACCCCCGTGCTTCACGATTGGGATGGTGTTCTTCGGCTTGCAAGCCTCCCCCTTTTCCCTCCAAACATAACGATGGTCATTATGGCCAAACAGGTCTATTTTTGTTTCATCAGACCAGAGGACATTTCTCCAAAAAGTATGATCTTTGTCCCCATGTGCAGTTGCAAACCGTAGTCTGGCTTTTTTTATGGCGGTTTTGGAGTAGTGGCTTCATCCTTGCTGAGCGGCCTTTCACGTTATGTTGATATACGACTTGTTTTACTGTGGACCTTTGTACTTGTTTCCCCCAGCATCTTCACAAGGTCCTTTGCTGTTGTTCTGGGATTGATTTGCACTTTTCGCACCAAAGTACGTTCCTCTCTAGGAGACAGAACGCGTCTCCTTCCTGAGCGGTATGAGGGCTGCGTGGTCCCATGGTCTTTATACTTGCATACTATTGTTTGTACAGATGAACGTGTTACCTTCAGGAGTTTGGAAATTGCTCCCAAGGATGAACCAGACTTGTGGAGGTCTACAACTTGACTGATTTCTTTTGATTTTCCCATGATGTCTAGCAAAGAGGCAGGCCTTGAAATACATCCACAGATACACCTCCAATTGACTCAAATTATGTCAATTAGCCTATCAGAAGCTTCTAAAGCCATGACATAATTTCTGGAATTTTCTAAGCTGTTTAAAGGCACAGTCAACTTAGTGTATTTAAACCTCTGACCCACTGGTATTGTGATACAGTTAAATAATCTGTCTGTAAATGATCGTTGGAAAAATTACTTGTGGCTGAAAAAAATCGATTTTGAATGGCTCAAACCTAAGTGTATGTAAACTTCCGACTTCAACTGTATATTTGATTTTGCATCAGAAAAAGAAAATGTAACTCTGAAACAACTGTGTCCTACCTGCTGGTCATCCAGATATGAGTCCCTTGCCACCCTGAGATTTTTTATTAAACTTTTATTTAACTAGGCAAGTCAGTTAAGAACTCAGTTAAGAACTAACAGGGTTAACTGCCTGTTCAGGGGCAGAACGACAGATCTGCACCTTGTCAGCTCAGGGATTTGAACTTGCAACCTTTCAGTTACTAGTCCAACACTCTAACCACTAGGCTACCCTGCTGCCCCAGATACAGATATGTGGACGTAATGAAGGCCCTGACCAAGATTGTACTTGTAAGTGACAAGAAGGACCAGAGGGATGATGCAGCAGCACTGAAAAAGACAAATGGAAAAATGTAGTTTTATTTTTTTATTTTTTTCTGTAGACCAAGGTTTTAGAAAATGTAAACAAAGTGGCAGACCTTCACAGGGCAGTCGGCCTAGTCAAGGACATGATAGAGGTCCTGTCCGGATTCAGACAGGATTTTGAGACAGCCAAAGTCACTGCAAAGACCATTGTCGACAAATGGGGAACTCAGAACGCATTTGAAGACACTCGGAGAAGGAAAGCAAGACATCATTTTGATGAGCTATGCGAGGATGAGCGACTGTCTGATGGGGAGAGTAGTTGTAGAGTCAACGTCTTTAATGCAATCCTTGACATCATTATCCACCATCTGTCAAACAGATTTAAAAGTCTGCGGGCATCATAGAGTCTGTTTGACTCCATCCATCCCACTACACTGGCCAACGCAGTTGATGATGCGCTCTACGAGACCGCCAGCCGGCTGGCTGAACATTACAGCAAAGATATATCATCAAGCTTCCCTGGCCAATTACTCTCTCTCAGGGCCTGTTTTAAGAAAGAAATAGCAAAGCACACTACAATGAGAGACCTGGCCAAGATGCTCAATGTGGATTACAATTCAGTCACTGCTACATTTGGAGAAGTAGTTACAGCGATGCTCCTTTTTATGACTCTGCCTGTAACGGTAGCCAGTGCCGAGCCTTTGGAAACCATATTCTGGTGCATGGCCGCTGAGCCATTTCTGTTAAAAGGCATGCTGCCATTTAAGCAATCTGTTTGAATGCTCAACTTGATTGATTTGCTGGTGTTTTTGCTATAGGCCTCTGCGGGATGCTGATCATTTGAAATACCGGTATGTCAGTTTTGCCGCCGTGCATAACTTCAGCGAGCATCTCCTTGGTCATTAGCTGTGTTTCGGTATTTCTGTCAAGAGATAGATCTATACATTTATGTTTTATAATATAGGCTATTGCCTATTATTTGCATATAAAATGGGGTGTTTTTTGACTGCTTTGTGCTTTCTGTGGTGCTGATCGACTTATAAGCCCGTCATGATTAAGCTACGCTACTGCTTTCAGCATTCTCCAAATGCAGACAATGACCCAAAACTAAAACTGGGTCCAGATTCCAGCAGAGTAAGTACACCTTTATGTTGTAAAATAAAGGTTAAATAAAAATAAATAAAATACCTACAACACCTACAGTGGGCCTACAGTATATCTAGAATTTAATTAAATCTACATGTAGGTCTCCTGATTTAAACCCAATCAAACTTATTTGGCATCAACTGAAAACATTCATCCGTAACTCCGCCAAGCCTACAAGCAAAGGTGAACTGGTCAAGGCCATCAAGACGTTTTGGCTAGAGAAATTGACGATACTACAATGCAACCAATACATTGCTCATCTCAAGGTTTTACCCGTGGTTGTGGAGCTGGGTGGAAGTGTAACTAAAATGTAGTTAAAATAACCATATTTCTAGTTATTTTATTCACAAAAGCATAAAGATGTTGATGAAGAAATACTGTACTGCTTTTTTGAGTTAGAAATGTAACACTTTAGAGTACATAAGCATCAAAAACATTGCAATTAGGGGGATGTTCACACCTACAGCAGCCAGGCTATAAATAGACTATTGTCCTGCTAATCGTGCAACAAGTGTTTGAAAATCTGTTTTCAAAATACCACCAGCTGTCCGTCCATCACTACTGTAAATAAAAACACAGCATGTGTGTTTACATCTTGTTTACATTCTTTATTGTAACCGCAGTGGCACAAATAATTTATATCTACCATTCCAATTACTTTTAGAGTTTGGGATCTACAAATGTGTGCATTTCATGTCATTTTTCGTTAAATCCAGTTCGGATTTACGTATAACTTTTGACTGACGTCTTTAGTGAAAGGTCTAAAGCTTTAATATTTAGAAGTATCTGCCCTCCTAATTCATATCTAAGGGGAATTTTTCATGCCATTATTGGTTACATTGTTTTAGTTTGAACATGCAGACTGGTACTAAGAACAGCGGGAATGTTTCCCTAGTCATCGCCATTATTAGTGCAATGCCCTTAAAGTGTTGCTCTGTGCTACACAGTGGCGTGGGGTGGGGGTCCCCCTTCCTCCCCCCTTCACTATGGGCTAGGTCTGTCTTCTGTGCCCCCTGCCCTCATGCTTTGAACCTCGCGATGCCTACTGCTATTTCAGTGGATACAGCTGGAGAATTGCAAGGCAATCCCATTGTGCGACACTCTGCAGCCAACCAATATGACTAATATATATTGTCCTGCTAATAACAGAGTTCATATTATATCTGTGAGAATATCCAAGGGGCTTTTATATAATAATAATAGCTTTGTTTAAAAAATTACAATATTTTGGAGATGATTTTGTTTTCAAATGTAAAATTAGTGAGAATCATTTAATAATTAATAATTGGATGTAATAAATGTATCACGAGTCACTTTAAACAATGCCACTTTATATAATGTTTACATACCCTACATTACTCATCTCATATGTATATACTGTACTCTATACCATCTACTGCATCTTGCCTATGCCGCACGGCCATCGCTCATCCATATATTTATATGTACATATTCTTATTCATCCCTTCACACTTGTGTCTATAAGGTAGTTGTTGTGAAATTGTTAGATTACTTGTTAGATATTACTGCACTGTCGTAACTAGAAGCACAAGCATTTTTCTACACTTGCAATAACATCTGCTAACCATGTGTATGTGACCAGTAACATTTTATTTTATTTTATTACTTATACATGAACTCAGCAAAAGAAGAAACGAGCTCTCACTGTCAACTGTGTTTATTTTTAGCAAACTTGACATGTGTAAATATTTGTACGAACATAACAAGATTCAAGAACTGAGACATAAACTGAACAAGTTCCACAGACATGTGACTAACAGAAATGGAATAATGTGTCCCTGAACAAAAGGGGGGGTCAAAAGTAAGTCCGTATCTGGTGTGGCCACCAGCTACATTAAGTACTGCAGTGCATCTTCTCCTCATGGACTGCACCAGATTTGCCCGTTCTTAAAGTGAGATGTAACGAATGAGCAGTATGACTGGTGGCATTGTCATGCTGGAGGGTCATGCCAGGATGAGCCTGCAGAAAGAGTACCACATGAGGGAGGAGGATGTCTTCCCTGTAACGCACAGTGTTGAGATTGCCTGCAATGACAACAAGCTCAGTCCGATGATGCTGTGACACACCATCCCAGACCATGACGGACCCTCCACCCCCAAATTGATCCCGCTCCAGAGTACACACCTCGGTGTAATGCTCATTCCCTCGAAGATAAACGTGAATCCGACCATCACCCCTGGTGAGACAAAACCACCCCTCGTCAATGAAGAGCACTTTTTGCCAGTCCTGTCTGGTCCAGCGACGGTGGGTTTGTGCCCATAGGCAACATTGTTGCATGCGATGTCGGGTGAGGACCTGCCTTACAACAGGCCTACAAGTCCTCAGTCCAGCCTCTCTCAGCCAGTTTGTTATTTTGAATAATTTATTTCTGTTTTTTGAGGGAGAGAAACCAAAAACTTACAGTCATCTCATGGATCTCCCAGTTGAGGACTGCACGGGTATTGAACCAGCATCTGCAGCAACACAGCTTGCACTTATAGGTTTTCTTGCTAAAAAAAACACACAAAAAACAGAACTACCTTATTTACACAAGTATTCAGACCCTTTGATATGAGACTTGAAATTGAGCTCCGGTTTATCCTGTTTCCATTGATCATTCTTGAGATGTCTCTACAACTGATTGGAATCCACATGTGGTAAATACAATTGATTGGATATGATTTGGAAAGGCACACACCTGTCTATATAAGGTCCCACAGTTGACCGTGCATGTCCGAGCAAAAACCAAGCCATGAGGTTGAAGGAATTGTCCATAGAGCTCCGAGACAGGATTGTGTCAAGGCACAGTTCTGGGGAACGGTAGCAAAATAATTCTGCACCAATGAAGGTTCCCAAGAACACAGGGGCCTCCGTTATTCTTAAATGGAAGAAGTACAGAGAGATTCTTGATGTAAACCTTCCCCAGAGCGCTCAGGACCTCAGACTGGGGCATCCCTAAGCACACAGCCAAGACAACCCAGGAGTGGCTTTTGGACAAGTCTCTAAATGTCCTGAACCCAATCGAACATATCTGGAGAGGCCTGAAAATAGCTGTGCAGCGACACTCCCCTTCCAACCTGTCAGAGCTTGAGAGAAGAATGGGAGAAACTCCCCAAATGTAAGTGTGCCAAGCTTGTAGCGTCATACCGAAGAAGACTCAAGGCTGTAATTGCTGCCAAAGGTGCTTCAACAAAGTACTGATTAAAGGGTCTGAATACTTATCTAAATGTGATATTTCAGTTTTTATATATATATATACATTTGCAAAAATATCTAAAAAACTGTTTTTGCTTTGTCATCATGGTGTATTATGTGTAGATTGATGTGGGGGAAAACTATTTTAATACATTTTAGAATAAGGCTGTAACATAACAAATTGTGGAAAAGGTCAAGGGGTCTGAATACTTTCCGAATGCACTGTATATGAATGGATGTATGAGAGCGGATGAATATGAATATGTGTAGGAGGGTGGGAGAGAATGGGTGAGCGGATGCATAGGGTATATGTTGTATGTGAATGGACGAGTAAGTCGATGTATGGATGGGTGTAAATGTGTCTGAGAGGACTTCCGGTGAACCCACTCTCCCCAAGTATAGTCCCACCAGCGACTATACTTGAATTTAATTCACAAGGTATTACAAACTGACCACATTGTTACAGTGGCAGTCTTTCTCCAAGATATTTACAACGATTTTTAATCCAGACTTTTGGTACATTAGGAGAGGAGTTGGAGCTTAAAAGCCCTAAAAAGGAATAACACCTCAAAGTACAAAGAAACGCTTTCTATGTTTGTTGTGTTCTCTGTTAAATGTTTGCTCAGCCGAGATGTTCTAAAGATTTAATTTATACAATAACTATGTATTCATGCTATGACTCTTCCATTTAGCTTTGCTTTTCCTTAGGGTGCTTTTTAGTCATTCAATTTTTTTTATTCTTTTTATTTTTTTATCGTCTTGTTTGTTGTGTATGGCAGGGAGGTAGCCTAGCGATTAAGAGCGTTGGGCCAGTGACCAAAAGTTTGCTGGTTCGATTCCCCGAGCTCTGAGAGTGTCTGCTGAATGACTTACATTTTTTTTTTTAACTAAAATTATTATTCCTGTAAAACACATTGTGTTGTATTCCATGTCTGAAATGTGCTGTATAAATAAAGCGTGATTAGATGTCCACCGCCCTCATTTGACATGTCTGCTGAAATGTTTAATCTGGTTCTTCAATGACAGACGGAACAGTCAAGGTTAACTTTGATTCTATACAAGTAAAGTCCAACCAAATCCACCTTATTACATGGAATGTGCACAGGCTTCATGATGGCATAAAAAAGCATACGATTCTTGAACATTTAAAGAGATTGTCAGTAGATGTGGTTTTCCTGCAAGAGATGCACTTCAAAAAAAGGGAAATGTAACATTTAAAAAGGAGCTGGGTTGGAGAGGCCTACCCCTTTCCCTTATATTCCAGCAGAAGGACCAAGAAGGACATTTACACATTTTGAATTGTACCTCACATGGTGATAAATACACATTATTTAATTGTACATTAGTGGAGGCTGGTGACTTGAAAAATTGAGGAGACCCACGGTATAGGTGCGGAATGCGCCGAGACGTCAAAGTGTGTTTCAAAAATCGTCATAGAGTAATTATTTTAAGCATTTAATAAAGACATTTATAGTACAATATTATGGGGAATGGGCATGAGAGGGCAATTTACACTGTTTTGGGAAGAAATCACATGTGAATGAATGAGAGTATGAGGCATGAGTTGAGGTGTTCAGAGGCTTGACTTCAGAATTCAGACTTCAGTGCAGGACAGGATTTGACTGGGAAGACAAAAAACAATATCAGACAAAATACCTAAAAATGAGTTAGTCCAAGCAAGGAGTAAAATCATTCATGTGTAATAATGTGATTGTGTTTGGGATTGACTCTACATACAGTAATGATAGAAAATTGATAGGGTTACTCACTGTGCTTGAAGAAGAAACATTAAATGTAACAGTGGATGAGTGGGCACATGAGACGTGGCTTCAGTTCATGTCAGGAGAGAGTTGATAATGGTACAGTAGTGGAGTGGAGCTGTTATCACCTCTTAATCAAGGAAGATGAGGGGACTTAGGTGTAAATTCAAATAGAAGATGCATTCCATTACAGCTGCGCCATTGTAGGTTTGAATAACAACTTTTTCCATGAAGTTAAACACAGACAGCGCATCTCGCCCAAGAAACATTCCTGAATAAAGCCCTGATCATCCACATACCTGACAATAACGGACTGCAAGCAGACTGGTGACACCATAGGTCCCAGAGTGTGGGGCAATTTTTTATCCCCTGGGGCCTGGAGTTTTTCCTTATTGGTTAACCTTATCGGTTAGTGACTCATCCGTTGTTAAAAGGTAGCTATGATGGGACCAGTTTTTCTTAATCAGGTCACATGGTTTTAAAAAAAGTAGGAGGGGGGGGGGGTGAAAACCCTGTCAAACTGCAGCAACCTTATACTTGTCCATATGAATTATATTTAGACTAGATTAAAAGGGGGATTTTCTCTACCCAGACACAGAGACAACTGATAGCCAATGGAACTCAATGGGCTGAGCAATACAGGCTCCCTTTTTGATGCTAATTGGTATTGAATGCCCTCACCTTATCATCCTTCTTCATGAAACTAATCTCAGGTAGAGGTCGACCATCAGTTTTAATTCACACTTTTCCATGTACCCCAGAGAATGAATGGGGTACTTCAAAAAAAGTCAACAAAATTTGTGGAAGCGAAAACTGCACACTCAAGCTGGTAGCTAGCTAGCTACTTGCTACTTGCTGCTGATAAGCTGTAGAACACACTATTTACCAAGAGAGTTTTCATCTATATTTTTCATAGTTGTCTATTTACCACCACAAACTGATGCTGGCACTAAGACGGCACTCAACGAGCTGTATAAGGCCATAAGCAAACAAGAAAATGCTCATCTAAAGGCGGCGCTCCTAGTGGCCGGGGACTTTAATGCAGGGGAACTTGAAATCCGTTTTTACCTAATTTTTTACCAGCATGTTAAATGTGCAACCAGAGGGAAAAAAATTCAGACCACCTTTACTCCACACACAGAGACGCGTACAAGCTCTCGCTCGCCCTTCATTTGGCAAATCTGACCATAACTCTATCCTCCTGATTCCTGCTTAAAAGCAAAAACTAAAGCAGGAAGTACCAGTGACTCACTCAATAAGGAAGTGGTCAGATGATGCAGATGCTAAGCTACAGGACAGTTTTGCTATCACAGAGTGGAATATGATCCGGGATTTGTCCGATGGCATTGAGGAGGACACCACATCAGTCACTGGCTTCATCAAAAACTGCATTGATGACGTCATCCCCACAGTGACTGTACGTACATACCCCAACCAGAAGCCACGGATTACAGGCAACATTCAGACACTGAGCTACAGGATAGAGCTTCCGATTTCAAGGAGCGGGAGGGACTCTAACCCGGACGCTTATAAGAAATACCACTATACCCCCAGACAGAACCATCTAACAGGAAAAGCATCAATACAGGACTAAGATTGAATTGTACTACACCGGCTTCAACGCTCGTTGGATGTGGAAGGGTTTGCAAACTATTACGTACTACAAAGGGAAGGACAGCCTACCAGACGAGCTAATTAACTTATATGCTCGCTTCGAGGCAAGCAACACTGAGGCATGCATGAGAGCATCATCTGTTTCAGACGACTGAGTGATCATGCTCTCCGTAGCTGATGTGAGTAAGACCTTTAAACAGGTTAACATTCACAATGCAGCAGGAAAAGACGGATTACCAGGACGTGTACTCCGAGCATGCGCTGACCAACTGGCAAGTGTCTTCTATGACCTTTTCAGTCTGTAATACCAACATGTTTCAAGCAGACCACCATAGTCCCTGTGCCCAAGAACACCAAGGTAACCTGCCTAAAAACCGACCCGTAGCACTCACGTCTGTAGCCATGAAGTGCTTTGAAAGGCTTACATCGACACCATTATCCCAGAAACCCTAGAACCACTCTAATTTGCATACTGCCCCAACAGATCCACAGATGATGCAGTCTCTACTGCACTCCACACTGCGCTTTCCCACCTGTACGAAAGGAACACCTACTTGAGAATGCTATTCATTGACTACAGCTCAGCGTTCAACACCATAGCGCCCTCAAAGTTCATCACTAACTGAGGACCCTGGGACTAAACACATCCCTATGCAACTGGATCCTGGACTTCCTGAAGGGCTGCCCCCAGGTGGTAAGGGTAGGTAACAACACATCTGCCATGCTGATGCTCAACACGGGGGCCCCTCAGGGGTGTGTGCCAAACTCTCCCTCAATGTGATCAAGTCAAAGGAGATGATTGTGGACTACAGGAAAAGTTTGACCAAGCACGTCCCCATTCTCATCAACAGGGCTGTAGTGGAGCAGCTTGAGAGCTTCAAGTTCCTTGGTGTCCACATCACCAACAAACTATCATGGTCCAAACACCAAGACAGTTGTGAAGAGGGCCCGACAATGCCTATTCCCCCTCAGGAGACTGAAAAGATTTGGCATGGGTCCTCAGATCCTCCAAAAGTTTTACAGCTGCACCATCGAGAGCATCCAGACTGGTTGCATCACTGCCTGGTATGGCAACTGCTCGGCCTCTGACCGCAAGGCACTACAGAGGATAGTGCGTACAGCCCAGTATATCACTGGGGCCAAGCTTCCTGCCATCCAGGACCTCTATACTAGGCGGTGTCAGAGGAAGGCAACCGCACGGCAAGCATTACCGGAGCGCCAAGTCTAGGTCCAAAATGCTTCTTAAAAGCTTCTACCACCCAAGCCATAACAAAGCTAATCAAATGCCTACTATTTGCATTGTCCCCACCCCCATATTTTAGTGTTCTTAACTGACATGCCTAGTTAAATAAAGGTATATATAAAGAAAAAAATACAACGGAAATCGGCGCCCAAAAATACAGATTTCTGATTGTTATGAAGATTTGAAATCGGCCCTAATTAATCGTCTATTCCGATTAATCGGTCGACCTCTTGTCCTGACACACAGCTTAGACCAAGGCTCTCCAACCCTGTTCCTGGAGAGCTACCCTTCTGTAGGGTTCTCCTCCAACCCCTGTGGTAACTAACCTGATTCAGTTTATCAACCAGCTAATTATTAGAATCAGGTGTGCTAGATTAGGGTTGGAGTTAAAACCTACAGGACGGTAGCTCTCCAGGGACAGGGTTGGAGAGCTCTGGCTTAGTCAGTGTGGCGAGGCAAGGACAACAGCATTAGAGTACAGTGAAACTTTTCACTGTGGTCTTTCATTAGATTGAAGTGTCAGTGATGGGACTGTTGTGAGAATGAGAATGGCAGGCTTTTGGGTGGAGTGAAAGGTTCATATTTCCACAGACGAGAGCGTTTAATGATTGAAGGCAGTGATAACATCCCAAGAGTTTGAAAGTATTAGATCTACTTGAGTAATAAGATAAAACTGTAGTTCGTTCACACTAACAATATTTGAATTGAGAGAATAGTTTCTTCCTTTGATGTGTAGAATCAAAGATATTAAACTTCTCCAGTCTGACAATGTTATATTGACTTTGCATAAGTCATTAGCCTCAATCTCATTTTATACATATTTTCTATTCTATTATAGCAAACGTGTCTTATATCTTTTCCTGAATGTGACAGCTAAGCATAACAACGGCACTGTTTTTCCTCTGCCATAGTAATCGAAGATGGAAAATAGTCTCTTACTCTGTTCTCCCCTTTAATGTTATCCATCTCTCCATGTCTAAATTGATGTATAATAGTATTAGTTAATGGACCCCATTATAATACATTGCATTTGCTAGGTAAAGCCCTGCCTTTTCTCAGCTCATCATTGCTCTTATTGACTGGCCTACCTGGTTAAATAAAGGTGAAATAAATAAATACAAATAAAAATGTATCAGCTGCCCTCATTTTCCCTGACAATAAATAAAGATAATCTGCTATGTTTATACTTTAGAACCAGCATCACAATGTATGGAACCCCAATACCAGGGGTGTTTATTGACTTAGTTTACATTGATAAAATATATTTTAATATACTATTACTATAGTACTACTAGTAGTGCACAGCTTTTGGGGCTCAGTACCAATGGAACTTCCATTTCATTTTATTGGTTGTTTAGAGCAGTGTTGGCTGAACAGAGAGTGTCCTCAGCATCATTGATGACTTTTCTATGCTCTTTTCCACCGGTGCATGTAACAGTAACGTCCTTCCTTTCTTTCTGTCTCTACATCCTGCTATCTGATACTGAAGTCTGTCAACGTTAGTGCATCAATCAACACAAGGCCAAGCAGATCTAGGCATAGGCACACAGTCACAGTTCACCTTGGTCACAGTTCACCATGTGTATTATCAGGTGGAGAGAAGCTGTGGATGGATTCAGACAGATGTGGTGAAAAGCTAGGATGATACATCACCTCTGTCACGATGTGGCAATCAGTTTTCTCAGCTCCAATACTTATTCTCCTTGTGAGAGGGAGTGGGGTGGTATCCCTCTGTTTTATAGAGAGATTGATTCCATCAATTGGATAGAGGACAGATGAAGAGAGCAGATGAGTGAATTGGAAGATGCAGTACCAGACTTTTTCTTCCCTCAGAGCTCCTTTTTACTGAAAGAGTTACTTGTGGCGCAATGTGGCTTCAAAAAGTCACCCCAGCTAGCATTCACAAATAGCTAATTTAAAGGGGAATTCTAAATGGAAATGTATAAATATTTCACCTCAGAATTGATTCATGCTGCCACTGTAGACATGTTCATCTTCCACTGAGTTGCTTATGCAAAGAGGAGCAGTGACGTTACTGCCTTCTTGATCTGCTGCATCCTCTCCTCTCCACTGTGCATCAGAAATAATGGGCCCCATGTGGACAGTACTGCTGCCATTTTAAAGTTATTGCTGCTCAGCTTGTGAATGTAATGTTCTCATTCAATGCAGTAGTGTGAATTGATGGGGCTGGAAAGATAAACAGGATGATGAATGGATGGAATTATTATTGATTCTGAGAAACCTACTGGTGATGCTTGTTGGCTTCCTGCAGTCGAGAGGAGTGACATTTTTCCATGATAATAGGCAAAGGAAGGTAATTTGAAGGTGCCATTTTTCAAATAAATTCTGAGCCTCAGTGTGGTTCGGTCTTCTGCCATAGATTCCGATTAATCTTGATGTCATTTGAAATTCCATTTTTCGAAAATAAAATGATTTCCCAATCCACCACAGTAGAGCATTGATGTAATTTTTATGGCATGTGGAACATTTGCTTCTTATCTGAGGGGAACATCCTCTGATTGTCCAGGAGATATCAAATAAATATGTTTGCATATTGACAGGGAAAAACCTGTCAACAAATGGAGCCATTTAATTTTGACTCCATCCAACCAATGTGGAGGCATTTCTTTATGTTCCGACTGCAAGTCTTCCAGGTAAAAGATTGCAAAAATCAATTTTCATTAAAGTAGCATGACAGGCCCTGCAGACAGGCTACATTTACATGTGAACATTGGACCAATTGATGGAGAGAGGGAGAGATCTGCTCTGCTCAGGATGTTTGTCACTTCTCTGACAGGAGGCAGTGATGTGCCGCGAGCAGACCCCAGTGCGAGGGGTTAATGTTCCTCTCGTGTTAGCCTTATGATGATGTATTGGGACATTTTCGACACCTGGGGTTCATCTCAATAGTCTGAGGAGAAATCCTCTTCTTACTTCTTTCCCTCCATTTGCACTGATATAAAAACATGCAGCTGAAAGAAAATGCACTGTACATAGTGCTTTTAGACTTCAACATGTTGATACCATGCTGACAAAATGAGCGCTGCAGGCAGTAAGAACTGTGTCTACTTAGGAGTGAATAGTCACAGTTAAAACCAATAAGCCATACCGGCTTAAATCAAAATAAAAAATGCTTCCTCTTCACACTTCACCAGTTAATCTGACCGTTCTATGTGCCTGTTGTTTGTTGCCTTGGTTACAAAGTCCTTCAATGGCATCATAGTACTGTGTAGAGTTCCAGATGAATGCAGTGAGCAGCTTCACTGGGTTAGAGGAAAATGAGAATGTATTTGATTGCTGTATGGGGCTAAATTTAGGAGCTCCTTGCTCTCATGTATATCTTCGGAATCGGGGGTAAACGGGAAAACGGAGTGGTTTGTTTTTCTTAGTGCAGTCAGTAGAAATACATAATGTACATGCTTTGTGTGAGTGGAGTATAAGAACAGTTGCAGATGATGAATAATAGTTAGAACAGCAAGCTACTTTACCATTTGTACTTTAATACCGAGAGCCTCCACCTGTTGTTGTCTGAAATGCAATATATTTCGCAGTTATTACAGATATCTGATTCAGTTGGATTGCAATAGCATCACATACATTGAATAAATAGGTTGTTGATCCCTTCATTCTAGCCACCTATCCATTTTTCAACCCTACTTTCTGCTCTCTGCTCAACGTTAGACCCATCACTCCCCACTGTGGCATCCGTCCGATGTTTGCTCTCCCCAGGTGTCTTTCTAAGTGCATTGGAGCCAGTGTACTTTAAAAGTCTGACCACCTCTCCAGTGCAGTGTGTACTGACAAGTCTATCCTGTGTCTGTGGGTGTCCAGGTTTTCAGAAGCTCCTAGGTGAGAGGTGAGGCAGTGAATGGGCTCTCTTTTATAACCCACAGCTCAAACAGATCAGCACAGAGCATCCAGGGGTGTCCAGGTGGACAAAATATTAAGTGGCTTCCGCTCCTTGTCTCAGTCTCCTTCAATGATCTGAAAAAGTAAGGTTAGAGAAAGCATATGGTGTCTATGGTTTCTACTGTACTGTACTGCAATGGAAGTTCCCCTACAACCAAAATATGGGTAATTTATAATAGATTGTTTTGTGATTTTTTAAAATGATTATACTTTTATTTAACTAGTCAAGTCAGTTAAGATGGGTATTTGAGCATACACTAATGGACAATTATTGAATGTGAAACTGGAGGACAGATGTTGATCAGAAGAGGAGCTGATGGGGGTGGATGGATGGGGATGGATGGATGGGGGTGGTAGGATGCCTCCATTAACGGCAGGCAGGATTTCAGGACTTCAGTCATCTCACCACCACGTCCTACCTCTGTGACCCCTGTCACAGGGAGCCACCTCCCTCTGCCTCAACTGCCTGTTCCCTGTGTGTTACTTGAGCCTCTCGCTGCTCTGCACTGAGCAGCATCTACAGTACCCAGAGATGATTCATTGTATCCGTGCCTCTCGACTGTAAGGAAATATTTTTAGATTCAGACTGCTACAATAGATTGCTACAATAGACTGAAGAAGGTGAGCTTTGTCATCCATGTGGGAGTAAGGAAGCATCGTTTCAGCTTTGTGGTGGACAGTAGGTTCTGCAGTGCAGTGACAGCCTGCTCTCCCAGCTCCGTTAACATACACTGTAAAGGGCAAGTATGTTGCCTCAGAACACTGACCCATGGGCTTTCAGTTCTCTGGCCCCAATACTCTCAGCTCACATTTGTAATGGGCTCGCTTTTCTGCTGTAATTTGAAATGAGCCTGACTCCCATTTTTTAAAAACCTATTTCCCCTGCCTTGCCAGTTGTAGTCTACTTCAAGTTGCAGTGTGAACATACTGAATGTTTGTGAAATAGTGGATTTTTGTCTGCAGTGTTGATTTGCATCACTATGACAGGATTATGCCCTTTGACATGGCCTATAAAGAGTAATTTAGTCTTCACTGCTCTCAACTCCTGTCACCCAGGGGAGGACAGGAGGACGGGCTATCCACAACATTCAAGTGAAACATTAAAGTTGGAGCTTTTGATGCGGGGATGAAGACTCACTTCAGCAACCATCCTAGTGTTGAGTGCACAATAACTGCCTTGGTCTGAGGGGGAGAAAAAAGGCAGCAGGGAGGTTGGACCCTGATGCATATCTCTTGGGACAGAACAAATGTGATCACACTGTGTGTGTGAGACGCGCATCAGTGCCCATAATGATTTAAATGTTGGTTTGTGTGCCAAACACAATGACGTACTGTGTGTGTGTGTGTGTCACTAAGTGTATTAGTCAGGAAGTGCTCCCAGCATGGGGACAGGGTTTGGTTGGCTCTGAATGGGAGCAGGTGGGCAGGGGGCAGGTGGTAACATGATCCCTCTAGGACGCTGGGCCATATGCAGAGCCGTTCTCAACCCCTCTTTGTGTCTTTCCCCTGGCACTGGTTTCAACATGTACCAGTGGAGGCTCCTTAGAGGAGCAAGGGGAGGACCATCCTCTAGGACGCTGGCCATATGCAGAGCCGCTCTCAACCCCTCTTTGTGTCTTTCCCCTGGCACTGGTTTCAACATGTACCAGTGGAGGCTCCTTAGAGGAGCAAGGGGAGGACCATCCTCTAGGACACTGGGCCATATGCAGAGCCGCTCTCAACCCCTCTTTGTGTCTTTCCCCTGGCACTGGTTTCAACATGTACCAGTGGAGGCTCCTTAGAGGAGAAAGGGAAGGACCATTCTTCTCAGTGAATTTCATAAAAATAAAATAGTGAAACATTAAAAAACGTATCCTTTTTAGATAAAACAGTACTAAAAATGTTCACGTCACCTATAACTGATTTAAATAACACTGTAGCCTCAAAAGCACTCTCTAGGGTAAGACCATATTGTAGCCGGAGACAGCTATTTCCGTCAGTACTGTCATCACATTGGCCTGTTGGGGGAGGTATACGACCCCCATAAATACCTTTCCCCTTTTTCCTCTCTACTCTACCGATGTGACTATTGAAAATCCCTTTGAGAGTCAGGGAACATCAAAAGGTGGGAAACGGAACCCTATTTCGGTAATCCAACCAGTTGAAAATATGCTCTGATACTTAATGAATATGATGTCAGATCAGTTGGCGTCTGAGACATTATTACTAATGACAGGATAACATAAGCTGTATCTTGGAAAGTCGACACATTCTAGTTATCAGATTCACATTGAATTGTTGTGCAATTTAAATCTTTAAATATGAAACTATTTGTGAAAAGATGAAATGTAATTTTAGCTTCTTAAATGAGAGAACAGTTTGTCATAGAGAAACTCTGCGCTCTCAGAGGCCCCGCCCTAGTGAACAGACACTGGTTGTAAACTATGAAACACGCCCTTCTTTCACCACTATATAAACTTGTTGACGAAAATGAAACCTCTTGTTCCAAGGACGTGCGGACTTGCGGTCCCCGCGTTGAATGGACAAAGATCACCTGCAGAACTAAGCCAACCTCAGCATGATTTCTGGTTGAACGACAAGAACATAACCAAATTAGCATCGAATTTCAATGGGAAGATGACGGTCAACACACCGAAAGGATGAATTTCGACTATACCAGCCAGAATATAGCATGAGCTTAAAAGTATGGCAACTTGGTATGAACTCTCTGCCCGCTAACCCCCCCACTAGGAGAGGACGGACAGAGTATCCATTCTACCACGCTCCAGTTCACCACTAGACATTCTTCAGAGGACCAGAGATCCATGCTGGACTGCCCCGCCTTCCCCAACCGTCGTATCTGTTCTGTCCGCCAGGGACGTTTTCCTTTATGACATAATTTGTAATCAATGTATGATCCATTCTGTGTGGATGTAATTCTGTGTGATTATTTAGGTATTTAGTAAATAAATAATTAAAACAAATTTTGTATTTGTCACGCCCTGACCATAAAGAGCCTTGGTTTTTCGATGGTATAGTAGGTCAGAGCGTGACTGGGGTTTCTTCAAGTTATTATTTTCTATGTGGGGTTCTAGTTTAGTTTTTCTATGTTGGTGTTTGGTATGATTTCCAATTAGAGGCAGCTGGCTATGGTTGCCTCTAATTGGGGATCATATTTAAGTAGCATTTCTTCCACCTGTGTTTTATGGGATATTGTTTTGAGTTAGTGTATGTTACACCTCTTTGTTACGGTTCGTTGTTTGTTTCGTTCTTTCTTTGTTGTTTTGTGTGTTTCTAATAAATAATATGTGGAAACCATATCGCACTGCAGCTTGGTCCGATAATTATTCTGACGACTGTGACAGTATTTCTGATTCAACTTATTAGCCAGGGTTCGTGAAGATAACCAATAATTTACAACTTTCAGGTGAGACTAAATAAAGTGACGATTAAATATTGACTGCTATTGAGGTAAAAGATTACCAAGCCATTAAAATCAAATCAAGGTTTATTTGTCACATGCGCTGAGTACAACAGGTGTAGACTGTCACGCCTTGGTCATTGTATTTTGTGTTTTCGATATATATTTGGTCAGGCCAGGGTGTGACATGGGTTTATATATTGTATTTTCGTATTGAGGTTTGTAGTATTTGGGATTGCAGCTGAGTAGGGGTGTTGTATAGGCTTGGCGGTTCTCATTCAGGTCAGGTGATTCTCGTTGTCTCTGATTGGGAACCGTATTTAGGTAGCCGGGGTTTCACTGTGTATTTCGTGGGTGATTGTTCCTGTCTCTGTGTAGTTTCACCAGATAGGCTGTAATTAGGTTTCACGTTCCGTTTGTTGTTTTTGTATTTGTATAGTTATTTCATGTGTCACTTTTTTCATTAAAGTCATGAGTAACCACCACGCTGCATTTCGGTCCGACTCTCTTTCTACAAACGAAGAACGACGTTACATAGACCTTACAGTGAAATGCTTACTTACAGGCTCTAACCAATAGTGCAAAAAAAAGGTGTTAGGGGAACAATAGGTAAGTAAAGAAATAAAACAACATAGTATGTACATGTACAGTGGGGCAAAAAAGTATTTAGTCAGCCACCAATTGTGCAAGTTCTCTCACTTAAAAAGATGAGAGAGGCCTGTAATTTTCATCATAGGTACACTTCAACTATGACAGGCAAAATGAGAAAAAAAATCCAGAAAATCACATTGTAGGATTTTTTACAAATTTATTTGCAAAATATGGTGGAAAATAAGTACCCAGTTGTGGGTGAACAGGGAGGACAGGAGGGGACTGAGCACGCACCCCTGTGGAGCTTCAGTGTTTAAGATCAGCGTGGCAGATGTGTTGCTACCTACCCTCCCCAGCTGGGGGCGGCCCGTGAGGAAGTCCAGGATCCAGTTGCAGAGGGAGGTGTTTATTCCCAGGATCCTTAGCTTAGTGATGAGCTTTGAGGGTACTATAGTGTTGAATGCTGAGCTGTAGTCAATGAATAGCATTCTCACATAAGTGCTCCTTTTGTCCAGGTGCAAAAGGGCAGTGTGGAGTGCAATAGAGATTGCATCATCTGTCGATCTGTTTGGGTGGTATGCAAATTGAAGTGGGTCTAGGGTTTCTGGGATAATGGTGTTGATGTGAGTCATTACCAACCTTTCAAAGCACTTCATGACTACGGACGTGAGTGATCGCTGTCCTGATATCCAGAAGTTTTTTTTTGCTGTAAGATATGGTTGCAGAAACATTATGTACAAAATAAGTTACAAATAACGCAAAACAACCCCACATAATAGCACAATTGGTTGGGCGCCAGTAAAACTGCTGCCATTTCTTCCGGTGTCATTTTATGTTTGGTTTCTATTTCAGAGTTTATTCGGAAGATAACAGCTCTATAACATTATTTTGTGGTGCCCCGACTTTCTAGTTAAGATTAGCTTAATCAGGTAATATTAATTACAGAGAAATTATTTTATAGAATAGCATGTCATCACTTTATCAGGCATAGCCAAAGACACTACAGTACCTTGACTTCAATACAAAACCTAGGAGGCTCATGGTTCTCACCCCCATCCAATCAAAAGATCAGATACTGAATCGAGTACTGAAAGCATACGCTACAGCTCACTAGCACTGCAGTGCATAAAGTGTGGTGAGTAGTTGACTCAAAGAGAGAAAGAGATTAGTTGAACAGTTTCAAACAAATTCCTTTCCTCAAAAGTTAAGGAGAAGCAGGAAAGAGAGATAGAGAGAGCTGTATTTTGTTGTATTTTTTTCTTCTTCGTTTACCTTTCAATGCTAAACTGCTTGTTGTACACTGTACTGCGTGATTGTACATATGGATTGGATTGTGGGTTTGCGTTAGTTCTAGGTAGTTGACTATGACTTGAGCTAATGTGGTGACAACGATGTAGGCTGTTTAGCGCTTATGGTTTGAAGGTTTGGCTTGGATATTTTTTTTTTGCTTGGTTATAGACAGCTGTAGTGTTGTGCGCTGAAGTCCACAAGCGAAGGGAAAAGGTGAGAGGAGGAGTGATGATGCTGTATGTGGCTGCTATGAAATTGAACTATGTGATTAGGGGTGTATGCATTCCAACGATTCTGTTGCAAAACATTTCTTAAACGGAGATGGACCTACTGGAATTTGTCCAACAGAAACTCTTGACTAATGATTACACCCCAGATCAGCTAGATGCAGGCAAGAGTGTGCAAGGCAGTATTGAATGTGTCACTTTCTTTCACCGTGATTACTGCAATTTTGTCTCTCGACCTATGTTAGAAATGTTCATTTGCAGGCTAGGTTGTAGCAACCTCATGATGGATATAGGGCACATTCGAGTATCATGTAGTAGCCTAAACCTATCAATGTTACATTGAAGTGGGTGAATGGAATATGAATGACAGTCATCCAATATACAGTACTGTTACAGAAATAAGGCCATGCTCCTGAAAAAAATGTTGGCCTCCCTAATCTTAAATGGCATCGACCGCCACTGACATATATGCCATCCACCATCCCTTGCTAAAACTCATGTTATACACACTAAGTCATGTGCTCGTACAATGAACCATACTGTAAAGTGATTAACATGGTTCAGGCCATGATGTACGTACATTCTTAGAAAAAAGGGCTCCAAAAAGGTTCTCCATCTGTCCCCATAGGAGAACCCTTATATGAAACTCAAAATAGTTCTGCCTGGAATCAAAAATAATTATTCAAAGCATTCTCCTATGGGACAGCTGAAGAACCCTTTTAGGATATAGATATATATAGCTCCTTTTTTTAAAAGAGTGTACCATTAGCCCACACTATAGTTCTACAGTACAATAACATTGCCTAATGTTTTAATGATTGTATCTGGTTTTATAGACCCTTTGGATTGTCCATGCCTATGTTCAATGCTTTATGTGCCTTTGTCAGCCAATACAGAGTAAGAGGGACAAAGATGAATGTAATTGGAATATTGGAATGTGTCATTAAGGCCATATTAACCTTTTGGCTGCCGGCACAACACACGCCACCTGAAATCATCAGGGGAAGAACATTTTTAAAAGCCCCGGATGGATATTAATGCCTTTTGGCTTTCTTAGCATTTGGCAATGAGCCAATTAGCTGTTCCAAATCCAACTAACAAGTCTCCACCAGTTCAAACATGTATAATTTACACACAGCGTGACTATTTAAAGAGATTCTATGGTACTTTTGTATACTTTTTAGCCAATAGTTCTGAAAGTAGGGCTCATGAGCCAAAGTGGTCCCCAAAAAGTACATACTACGTCGTTGCCCTCTCTCGCTCTGCTGTGTGTGCATCTTGCTTGCTATCATGTAAATGGCAAAGGGATGAAGCTCATTGGCTAGAATTTGAATTTATGTTATGCTACTGCTACTCTCTGTTTATCATATATATGCATAGTCACTTTAACCATATCTACATGCACAGTTGTGGCCAAACGTTTTGAGAATGACACAAATATACATTTTCACAAAGTCTGCTGCCTCAGTGTCTTTAGATATTTTTGTCAGATGTTACTATGGAATACTGAAGTATAATTACAAGCATTTCATAAGTATCAAAGGCTTTTATTGACAATTCCATGAAGTTGATGCAAAGAGTCAATATTTGCAGTGTTGAACTTTCTTTTTCAAGACCTCTGCAATCCGCCTTGGCACGCTGTCAATTAACTTCTGGGCCACATCCTGACTGATGGCAGCCCATTTTTTTGTATAATCAATGCTTGGAGTTTGTCAGAATTTGTGGGGTTTTTTTTAACACAAGTTCTCAATGTGATTAAGGTATGGGGAGTTCCCTGGCCATGGACCCAAAATATCAATGTTTTGTTTCCCCGAGCCACTTAGTTATCACTTTTGCATTATGGCGAGGTGCTCCATCATGCTGGAAAAGGCATTGTTTGTCACCAAACTGTTCCTGGGTGGTTGGGAGAAGTTGCTCTTGGAGGATGTGACCCGGTGGAAATATGTCCTTTGGTTTGATGAGTCCAAATTTGAGATTTTTAGTTCAAACCGCCATGTCTCTATGAGACGCACAGTAGGTGAACGGATGATCTCTGCATGTGTGGTTCCCACCGTGAAGCATGGAGGAGGTGTGATGGTGCTTTACTGGTGACACTGTCAGTGATTTATTTAGAATTTAAGGCACACTTAACTAGCATGGCTACCACAGCATATATGCAGCGATCCGCCATCCCATCTGTTTTGTGCTTAGTTGGACTATAATTTTTTTTGAACAGGACAATGACCCAAAACATACCTCCAGGCTGTGTAAGGGCTATTTGACCCGAGTTTGGGGACACTCCTCTTAATTAAGTGGGCATCCAGGGGTTAACCGGACACTGGAGTTTCTGAGGCGGAAATTCTGGTGGCCCAACTTGATTGAGGATATGAGATCCTTTGTTGCGGCCTGTTCCACCTATGCACAAGTCCTTACGACAGCTGCAGGCTGGGTTGCTCCAACCTCTGCCCATCCCCAGCTGGCCCCGTTCCCACCTGTCCAAAGACTTTATCGCAAGGTTACCTCCATCCCAAGGGCTTACCACTATCCTGGCGGTTGTTGATCGGTTCTCCAAGGCAGCCAATTTCATTACCTTACCTACGTTGCCCTCAGCGAAGGAGACTGCTGATCTCATGATTACCCATGTCTTTCGACTACACAGACTTCCCCAGGACATCTTGGATCATGGGCCCCAGTTCGTTGCACGATTTTGGAAAGCCTTCCGCTCCCTGTTGGGGGCGACGGTGAGTGTCGACTCGGGGTTCCACTCACAGTCAAAAGGGCTAACTGAGCGGGCCAATCCGGAGGAAATCTAACCATTTTTTAGTGGAATTCTAAATTCCTCTGTATTATTTCCCAATCAGAATGAAATACTGAAATGTCAATGCATTCTATGGGATCGTAAAACCCATATTATTATTATAGGAATGGACAGAGCCCCAGTCTTAAACTCAGGTAACAGCGTTTATTACAAGAGAGTACTATACCTGCTGCCGACTGGGAGAAGCACTGTTCGTTTGATCTAGTCACCGTATCTGCCGTCTGTAGTGTATACCAGCCTGTTTTTAATCTCCATTCCGGGGCCAGGTCTTTAAATAACGTGCACAATTTTTTTCCGGCGTACGACCTCCAGATGGCAGAGACGGGTATTTAGATCCGGCTCGAAGGACCAATTGTTAGTGGAATTCTAAATTCCTCTGTATTATTTCCCAATCAGAATTAAATACTCTGTCAATGCATTCTATGGGATCGTAAAACCCATATTATTATTATAGGAATGGACAGAGCCCCAGTCTTAAACTCAGGTAACAGCGTTTATTACAAGAGAGTACTCAGTATGTACACATTTTACCACAGGTTATAAACTGAAAATGACGTCAGCGTTTCCTAAATCTCTTCATGACACTGGTAGAGACCCTATAGTTCTCGAGCCTTCCCTCCTCTCCTAAAGCCAAGGTCAGTCACTGTAAATCAGCATTCTAGACAGTCTGGAGATAGTCCGTCCCTGCCATCTGGAGATAGTTCATTCATTTGTACAAAGGAACAGACCTTCATTGTTACTAAACTCCTGACTATATTATATACAATTGGGAATGGTAGCAAGAGAGAAAATTCATTATGTACAGTACATAATAGCATTTGGACTAGTCAGTCCTGATTGAAATGTATACATAATTAATCATTTCAACTATAATTTCCTCCAACACAATTTCACAACAAATACCTGATACACACAAATCTAAGTAAAGGAATGGAATTAAGAAGATATAAATATATGGACGAGCAATTTCAGAGCGGCATAGACTAAGATTCAGTAGATAGTATAGAATACAGTATATACTGTAAATACTGTATGAGATGAGTAATGCAAGATATGTAAACATTATTAAAGTGACATTATAAAAAGTGACTAGTGTTCCATTTATAAAAGTCGCCAATGATTTCAAGTCTGTGCATGTAGGCAGCTGCCTCTCTGTGCTAGTGATCGCTATTTAATAGTCTGATGGCCTTGAGATAGAAGCTGTTTTTCAATCTCTCAGCCCAGCTTTAATGCACCTGTACTGACCTCGCCTTCTGGATGATAGCGGGGTGGACAGGCAGTGGCTGGGGGGGTTGTTGTCCTTTAAAAAAATATATTTTATTTAATTAAATTTTACCCCCTTTTCTCCCCAATTTCGTGGTATCCAATTGTTAGTAGCTACTATCTTGTCTCATCCCTACAACTCCCGTACGGGCTCGGGAGAGACAGTTGAAAGTCATGCGTCCTCCGATACACAACCCAACCAATCCGCACTGCTTCTTAACACAGCGCGCATCCAACCCGGAAGCCAACCACACCAATGTGTCGGAGGAAAAAAGCTTGGTTAGCTTGCACTGCGCCCGGCCCGCCACAGGAGTTGCTGGTGCACGATGAGACAAAGATATCCCTACCGGCCAAGCCCTCCCTAACCCAGGCGACGCTATACCAATTTGGAGGCCAGGCGGTTGTGGGCGGTGCAGTTGCCGTACCAGGCGGTGATGCAGCCTGACAGGATGCTCTCAATTGTGCATCTGTAAAGGCTTTATAGGCTTTGCTTTAGGAGTGAAATGACTTCATAATGGCATTGGAATGACGCAATAGTACATCATTTGTATTATGACAGATAAATCTTCCGTAGTAGCCTAACCGTGCCAATTCAAAAAACAAAAATGAAAACAAACTAAAATATAAAACACTGTGGAGTATCAAGTTAACAGTACCATGGTACCATCTAAGAAGATGGCACTCTTCTTTTGAGAGCAAAATTGTAGGAGTAGACCTTTGCGCAGCTTAGAATGCTTAGCGTATTATAATATAGATAAACATAGACCACTTAAACTGTACAATACTTCCTCTCACGGGTGGCCAAATATAACTAACTGAAAGCCACAACCCCACTAAGCCAGGCATCCAATGATTGAACTTTTTTATATTCAAAGTATTGGGTACAAAAATTACCCTTATACTAGATTATCTGCACATGTACCCTAAAAGTTACAGAACAGTACCATGTGAAGGTACACATATATTTTTGTACCCCAGGCAACAATACTGTTATATATGGACTGGTGGAACCTTGAGATACAAGATGGAAACTGAACAGAACCTGTAACGACTAGATGGGCAGAGAAGAGCTAGTGAAGGTGCCAGTCTGTCTGCTTTGGCTTTTGTCATTATTTTGCTGAACATTGACACAAATCTTCCAGCACATTGAAATAGCTATGAATTCTATAATATAATTGTAATTGTATTGCAAAATAATTTAATCTAATGTCATGGGAGATTTTCAATGTGTCTTTCTCTTTTCACTGTGGTGTAAGACAGGTAGCAGTGACAGGAATGTGTGATATGACAGTCGCCCAGCTATGAGTTATTTGTCCCCAGAATTGGCTTGAGATGCAGAGCTAAGGACTGGTTGTCTGGTTCCCACTTTAAGGGACTAACTGTGCTATGATGTCACACTGATCCCAGAACTAAACAGGTGCTGGAGGAATCAAATCGAATCAAATGAATTCACAAAACCCTTTTTACATCAGCAGATGTCACAATGTGCTATACAGAAAACCAGCCTAAAACCCCACACAGCAAGCAATGCAGATGTAGAAGCACGGGGGCTAGGAAATACTCCCTAGAAAGGCAGGCACCAACTGTAGGAATACACCTAGAGAGGAACCAGGCTCTGAGGGCTGGCCAGTCCTCTTATAGTTGTGCTGAATGGAGATTATAAGAGTACATGACCATTAAGGCTCTAGATCATTCTTCAAGAAGACTACCTTACTTGCAAATCCCGTTAAACATTGAAATGGGAAACAAGGGGAAACCACATATTACATTGATTATGGAACACTGGATTCATGCTAAAATAGAATCTTCCTCTATATATTTTGAATAATATGAAGTTTAGCAGTGTGTCACATTACGTTTTCATTCCAGTATGCTCAACAACAGTACAGCAGTATCTGTTTCCATCAGTTCAGCGATAGGAAGTGGCTCATCCGCACTGCTTCAATGGGAAGCATCCATCATCGCTTGGCATCTTTTTCCCATATATTATTACTTTGCACTCCCTCCCTCGGCTTCATAAATGGGCTTTCTTGAATTTGCTGCTCTCAATTTATCACTAGTTTGCACTCTCAATACTGCATTCAGCACTCTGAAAGGACCTTCAATTAGTGCGGAGCCCACATTAAAACTGAGTCCGCTATTATTTATCTGTGGCGTGAGACTAAAATATTTAATATAATGTCAATTTTATGTGAGGCAATTAAAGTGTGTGTGGCTGAAGCAGCATGGAGGAAGAGGAACCTAACGGAATTAGATGTGCACATGACTCTGTTAGGAGGGGAGAGAGGAGGGCGTCCAACCAATGAATGCAATCTTCCCCCATAAACTAGAGACATACTGTATATATTGCAGCCATTTCAGTCTCCCCTGAAGTCACTATGATACTGTTAACATCATGTACTGCGTAGATTAATTTGATTATGTTTCTGATTAATCATTGTAAACTTCAAAGTAAGAAGAAAATAATTACTTAAAGCATGCAAAAAGCTTTTGGGCTCGTGTGTGTGTATGTGTGTGTGTGTGTGTGTGTGTGTGTGTGTGTGTGTGTGTGTGTGTGTGTGTGTGTGTGTGTGTGTGTGTGTGTGTGTGTGTGTGTGTGTGTGTGTGTGTGTGTGTGTGTGTGTGTGTGTGTGTGTGTGTGTGTGTGTGTGTGAGCATGTGTGTGTGTGAGCGTGTGTGTGAGCATGTGTGTGAGCATGTGTGTGTGTGTGTGAGCGCGTGTGTGTGTGTGCGTGTAAGCATGTGTGTGATCGTGTGTGTGTGTGTGTGTGTGTGTGTGTGTGTGTGTGTGTGTGTGTGTGTGTGTGTGTGTGTGTGTGTGTGTGTGTGTGTGTGTGTGTGTGTGTGTGTGTGTGTGTGTGTGTGAGCATGTGTGTGTGTGTGAGCATGTGTACACTCTTCCTCCGGGGTTGTCAAGCAGAGTAAAAGCAAAGCCACAAGAGAGCAGTATTTCTGTTTTTTTTTGGTCTGGAGAGTAAAATATCATTGTAGGGCCCTGAGTTAACCCAGTCATGCTTGTTAATGGCTCAGCCTCCCCGGGCCCTTTATCATGAATCATTTGCTGTGATGTTGAGCTCTTTCAGAAGAGAGCTGTGTTTTCAAAAAATAATTAGGTGTCCAAAATGCACTACAATCACCTCACATGGATATCTACACAAATTTTACACAGGGGGGAGACTTGTGTAGCTATATATAGACGAGGTATTTGTTTCTTGTGCAGATCTGCAAAGACACAAACACGTTCAGGGCACGCGTTCACACTTAAATGCACATGTGCATGCATTCACTCACTCAGGCATACTTTGCAGTGCATAGTCATAATCACACACACAATGTCCCCTAGGAGTTATTGTCTCTAGCTTTCTTATCATCAACACAGGTCTACATTTTACTGTAACAAGGTCTATTGTGTAATATTGTCTAGCAGTTCTCAGCATGACTGTGGATGAGTATACCCTACAACCTGAGGTATAGCCTACAACCTGAGGTATAGCCTACAACCTGAGGTATAACCTACAACCTGAGGTATAACCTACAACTTGAGGTATAACCTACAACCTGAGGTATAACCTACAACCTGAGGTATAACCTACAACCTGAGGTATAACCTACAACCTGAGGTATAGCCTACAACCTGAGGTATAGCCTACAACCTGAGGTATAACCTACAACCTGAGGTATAACCTACAACCTGAGGTATAACCTACAACCTGAGGTATAACCTACAACCTGAGGTATAGACTACAACGTGAGGTATAGCCTACAACCTGAGGTATAGCCTACAACCTGAGGTATAACCTATAACCTGAGGTATAACCTACAACCTGAGGTATAACCTACAACTTGAGGTATAGCCTATAACCTGAGGTATAACCTACAACCTGAGGTATAACCTACAACCTGAGGTATAACCTACAACCTGAGGTATAACCTACAACCTGAGGTATAGACTACAACGTGAGGTATAGCCTACAACCTGAGGTATAGCCTACAACCTGAGGTATAACCTATAACCTGAGGTATAACCTACAACCTGAGGTATAACCTACAACTTGAGGTATAGCCTATAACCTGAGGTATAACCTACAACCTGAGGTATAACCTACAGCCTGAGGTATAGCCTATAACATGAGGTATAACCTACAACCTGAGGTATAACCTACAACCTGAGGTATAGACTACAACCTGATGTATAACCTACAACTTGAGGTATAACCTACAACCTGAGGTATAACCTACAACCTGAGTTATAGCCTACAACCTGAGGTATAGCCTACAACCTGAGGTATAACCTACAACCTGAGGAATAACCTACAACCTGAGGTATAACCTACAACTTGAGGTATAGCCTATAACCTGAGGTATAACCTACAATCTGAGGTATAACCTACAACCTGAGGTATAATCTACAACTTGAGGTATAGCCTATAACCTGAGGTATAACCTACAACCTGAGGTATAACCTACAACTTGAGGTATAGCCTATAACCTGAGGTATAACCTACAACCTGAGGTATAACCTACAACCTGAGGTATAGACTACAACCTGAGGTATAGCCTACAACCTGAGGTATAGCCTACAACCTGAGGTATAACCTATAACCTGAGGTATAACCTACAACCTGAGGTATAACCTACAACTTGAGGTATAGCCTATAACCTGAGGTTTAACCTACAACCTGAGGTATAACCTACAACCTGAGATATAGCCTATAACCTGAGGTATAACCTACAACCTGAGGTATAAGCTACAACCTGAGGTATAACCTACAACCTGAGGTATAGACTACAACCTGAGGTATAACCTACAACTTTAGGTATAACCTACAACCTGAGGTATAACCTATAACCTGAGGTATAATCTACAACTTGAGGTATAGCCTATAACCTGAGGTATAACCTACAACCTGAGGTATAACCTACAACTTGAGGTATAGCCTATAACCTGAGGTATAACCTACAACCTGAGGTATAACCTACAACCTGAGGTATAGACTACAACCTGAGGTATAGCCTACAACCTGAGGTATAGCCTACAACCTGAGGTATAACCTATAACCTGAGGTATAACCTACAACCTGAGGTATAACCTACAACTTGAGGTATAGCCTATAACCTGAGGTTTAACCTACAACCTGAGGTATAACCTACAACCTGAGATATAGCCTATAACCTGAGGTATAATCTACAACTTGAGGTATAGCCTATAACCTGAGGTATAACCTACAACCTGAGGTATAACCTACAACTTGAGGTATAGCCTATAACCTGAGGTATAACCTATAACCTGAGGTATAACCTACAACCTGAGGTATAACCTACAACCTGATGTATAGACTACAACCTGAGGTATAGCCTACAACCTGAGGTATAACCTACAACCTGAGGTATAACCTACAACCTGAGGTATAACCTACAACCTGAGGTATAGCCTACAACCTGTGGTATAGCCTATAACATGAGGTATAACCTACAGCCTGAGGTATAACCTACAACCTGAGGTATAGACTACAACCTGAGGTATAACCTACAACTTAAGGTATAACCTACAACCTGAGGTATAACCTACAACCTGAGGTATAACCTACAACCTGAGGTATAGCCTACAACCTGAGGTATAGACTACAACCTGAGGTATAGCCTACAACCTGAGGTATAGCCTACAACCTGAGGTATAACCTATAACATGAGGTATAACTTACAACCTGAGGTATAACCTACAACTTGAGGTATAGCCTATAACCTGAGGTATAACCTACAACCTGAGGTATAACCTACAACCTGAGATATAGCCTATAACATGAGGTATAACCTACAACCTGAGGTATAACCTACAACCTGAGGTATAACCTACAACCTGAGGTATAGACTACAACCTGAGGTATAACCTACAACTTTAGGTATAACCTACAACCTGAGGTATAACCTATAACCTGAGGTATAACCTACAACCTGAGGTATAACCTACAACCTGAGGTATAGACTACAACCTGAGGTATAGCCTACAACCTGAGGTATAGCCTACAACCTGAGGTATAACCTATAACCTGAGGTATAACCTACAACCTGAGGTATAACCTACAACCTGAGGTATAGACTACAACCTGAGGTATAGCCTACAACCTGAGGTATAGCCTACAACCTGAGGTATAACCTATAACCTGAGGTATAACCTACAACCTGAGGTATAACCTACAACTTGCGGTATAGCCTATAACCTGAGGTATAACCTACAACCTGAGGTATAACCTACAACCTGAGGTATAGCCTATAACCTGAGGTATTACATTACATTTACATTTAAGTCATTTAGCAGACGCTCTTATCCAGAGCGACTTACAAATTGGTGCATTCACCTTATGACATCCAGTGGAACAGCCACTTTACAATAGTGCATCTAAATCTTTTAAGGGGGGGTGAGAAGGATTACTTTATCCTATCCTAGGTATTCCTTAAAGAGGTGGGGTTTCAGGTGTCTCCGGAAGGTGGTGATTGACTCCGCTGTCCTGGCGTCGTGAGGGAGTTTGTTCCACCATTGGGGGGCCAGAGCAGCGAACAGTTTTGACTGGGCTGAGCGGGAACTGTACTTCCTCAGTGGTAGGGAGGCGAGCAGACCAGAGGTGGATGAACGCAGTGCCCTTGTTTGGGTGTAGGGCCTGATCAGAGCCTGGAGGTACTGAGGTGCCGTTCCCCTCACAGCTCCGTAGGCAAGCACCATGGTCTTGTAGCGGATGCGAGCTTCAACTGGAAGCCAGTGTAGAGAGCAGAGGAGCGGGGTGACGTGAGAGAACTTGGGAAGGTTGAACACCAGACGGGCTGCGGCGTTCTGGATGAGTTCTGGATGAGTTGTAGGGGTTTAATGGCACAGGCAGGGAGCCCAGCCAACAGCGAGTTGCAGTAATCCAGACGGGAGGTATAACCTACAACCTGAGGTATAGCCTTCAACCTGAGGTATAGCCTACAACCTGAGGTATAACCTACAACCTGAGGTATAGCCTATAACCTGAGGTATAACCTACAACCTGAGGTATAACCTACAACCTGGGGTATAGCCTACAATCTGAGGTATAGCCTACAACCTGTACTAGCAACTAATACAATATTAATATGATTCTAGCAATTTTTCTGTGCATTTCTACATGGCTTCAAACAGATGCAGTGTCATCACTGTTAACCATATTTACTGAACAAAAATATAAATCAACATGTAAAGCATTGGTCCCATTTTTCATGAGCTGAAATAAAAGATCCTAGAGATTTTCCATACGCACAAAAAGCTTATTTCTCTCAAATGTTGTGCACTGATTTGTTTACATTCCTGTTAGTTAGCATTTCTCTTTTGCCAAGATAATCTGTCCACCTGACAGGTGTAGCATATCAAGAAGCAATTAAACAGAATGTAAAAGGACACTCTAAAATGTGCAGTTTTGTCAAACAACACAATGCCACAGATGTCTTGAGGAAGGAAGTTTTGAGGAAGTGAGCAAATCAAATCAAAGTTTATTTGTCACGTGCGCCGAATACAACAGGCGTAGTAGACCTTACAGTGAAATGCTTACTTACAGGCTCTAACCAACAGTGCAAAAAAGGTATTAGGTGAACAATAGTTAAGTAAATAAATAAAACAACAGTAAAATGACAGGCTATATACAGTAGAGAGGCTATAAAAGTAGCAAGGTTACATACAGACACCGGTTAGTCAGGCTGATTGAGGTAGTATGTACATGTAAATATGGTTAAAGTGACTATGCATATATGATGAACAGAGAGTAGCAGTAGCATAAAATAGGGTTTTGGGGGGTTGGGGGGGCATACAATGCAAATAGTCTGGGTAGCCATTTTATTACCTGTTCGGGAGTCTTATGGCTTGGGGGTAAAAACTGTTGAGAAGCCTTTTTGTCCTCGACTTGGCACTCCGGAACCACTTTCCATGCGGTAGTAGAGAGACCAGTCTGTGGCTGGGGTCTTTGACAATTTTTAGGTCCTTCCTCTGCCACCGCCTGGTGTAGAGGTCCTGGATGACAGGCAGCCTCCAATGTCATTTTAGAAAATTTGGCAGTACATCCAACTGGCCTCGCAACTGCAGACCACGTGTAACCAGGCCAGCCCAGAGCCTCCACATCTGGCTTCTTCACCTGCGGGATCATCTGAGGAGGGGGAAGTGGGTCCTGTGGAGTATTTCTGTCTGCAATAAAGCCCTTTTGTGGGTAAAAAACAATATCTGATTGGCTGGGCCTGGCTCCCCAATGGGTGGATCTGGCTCCCAAGTGGGTGGGAACCAGATCCACCCATTGGGATCAGTTGAAAACTGTCACTACTTCCATAGACAGTGTGGATAACAAGGAATTGTCAGTGGCTTGGAACCAAATTTCAGCTAATCGGATTGTTTCATAAAACATATTTATGGATCAGCTACCAACACTGAATACAAACAGAACCTCTGTTTTAGATGCACACTTCCATGGTGTCTCACATCCACTGTCTCTCTGTGACTTAATTACCCATGCTCTGCCATCGTTAAAAAGGAGAGGGTGGCAAAAATGCATTTCTTCTGTTCAACCTGGCAGCTTACAGAATGCACAGAGGAGCTGCTGGCATACATAGGTCTCTGGTTATCTATGTTATACAACCATCTCATGTATGAAACAGGAATAATCAGAATAATACCTCTGGCTCTGACTGAGGATTACAGGCACTAAAGAGAGGTCTCCCTACGGCACGGGAGGAGTCATGAGAAGACTTGTTTCCTCGAGGTGTCTGAAAAAGTTTTCTGTGTGACGCTGACACTATGTACAGGAGCTATTGTCTCTCCCATATATTTGGTTTTAGGATGTGTTCATCTGTGGAAGGTAATCAAGATGAACCATTTTGACATCATTCCATGTATAGTTATTATAAATTATGTGAATGACACATATAGTAACACCTGAGTCTTGGATTTTCTAAGTCACACAGGCGGTGGGGAGGGTTGAGAAAGCAGCGCAGCTCAGCTCAGAGGGAATGACTGACGATGCTACTGTGGCAAAGCTGCATCGGATAAACTGTGAGAAGCAGCACTTCCAAAGGCTGTATAACGCACACATGCTCGGAGGACCTGTCAGAGAGCTGCCTCTGAGAGATGGGAATAATTGATAGACAAGCCCTCTTATTTTACCTTCTCATTATTTTTCTCTGTGCCTTTGTTTTCCCTTTGACCCAAAAAAGTACAGAGTAGCATCAGTGGCAGTGGGGGCAGTCTCTCAGACCTGAGCAGGTTTGAGGTAGTTTAGAATGTACTTCATGATGGGCTTCCATGTCAGTTAGGAATTGTAACACTAGCACAGTGGACCTTCTCTTCATGATCATGATCTATGAAAGATACATTTTCATTTGCATGAACACGTTGTTTCACTGTGTCACTGTAGATGAAGTCTTCAATTCCGACAGTGTAGATGATTAGTCGTGGAAGGCTTGTTTCAACTTGTTCCCTGTGACCAAAAATGTCAAGCTAAGCTGCCTAAATGACAAAACCCCCATAGCACTCACATCTATAGCCATGAAATGCTTTGAAATGCTGGTCATGGCATACATCAACACCATCATCCCAGACACCCATAATTCTTATATACACTACATGATCAAAAGTATGTGGATACTTGCTTTTCAAACATCTCATTCCAAAATCATGGGTGTTAATATGGAGTTGGTCCCTCCTTTGCTGCTATAACACTCTCCACTCTTCTGGGAAGGCTTTCCACTAGATGTTGGAACAATGCTGCATGGACTTGCTTCCATTCAGCCACAAAAGTATTAGTGAGGTCAGGCACTGATGTTGGGCGTTTAGGCCTGCCTCGCAGTTGGTGTTCCAATTTATCCCAAAGTTGTTCAATGGGGTTGAGGTCAGGGCTCTATGCAGGCCAGTCACGTTTTTCTACACCGATCTCACCAAAGCATTTCTGTATGGACTTCGCTTTGTGCATTGTCATGCTGAAACAGGAAAGGGCCTTCCCCAAACTTTTGCCACAAAGTTGGAAGCACAGAATCGTTTCGAATGTCATTGTATGCTGTAGTGTTAAGATTTCCCTTCACTGAAACTAAGGGGCCTAGCCCAAACCATGAAAAACCAGACCATTATTCCTCCACCACCAAACTTTACCGTTGCCACTATGCATTGGGGCAGGTAGCATTCACCTGGCTCCTGCCAAACCCAGATTGGTTCGTCGGACTACTACTCCAGTCGACGCTTGGCATTGCGCATGGTGATCATAGGCTTGTGTGCGGCTGCTCGGCCATGGAAACCCATTTCATGAAGCTTCCGACGAACAGTTCTTGTGCTGACGTTGCAACCGTGTGGTCCTTCTGTAGCTCAGTTGGTAGAGCATGGTGCTTGTAACGCCAGGGTAGTGGGTTCGATTCCTGGGACCACCCATACGTAGAATGTATGCACACATGACTGTAAGTCGCTTTGGATAAAAGCGTCTGCTAAATGGCATATATTATTACAGTGTCCCAGAACTTTTTTGAGTTAGTGTTGCAGGAAGCAAATTTCTGCTTGAGAAAGCTAGCCTTGGCTTTTCTAACTGCCTAACTGCCCTGAAAAGCTGCATATCATGGGGGCTGTTCGATGCTAATGCAGAACGCCATAGGATGTTTTTGGGCAGTCAGGTCTGGGGAGAACCAAGGGCTATATTTGTTCCTGGTTCTAAATTTCTTGCTTATTTAAGATGGTTAGGAAGGCATTTTTTTTTAAATAACCAGGTATCCTCTACTGACGGGATGAGATCAATATCCTTCCAGGATACCCCGGCCAGGTCGATTAGAAAGGCCTGCTCGCTGAAGTGTTTCAGGGAGCGTTTGACAGTGATGAGTGGCGGTCGTTTGACCACTGACCCATTACGGATGCAGGCAATGAGGCAGTGATCACTGAGATCTTGGTTGAAGACAGCAGAGGTGTATTTAGAGGGCAAGTTGGTTAGGATGATATCTATGAGGATGCCCGTGTTTACGGCTTTGGGGAGGTACCTGGTAGGTTCATTGATCATTTGTGTGAGATTGAGGGCATCAAGCTTAGATTGTAGGATGGCTGGGGTGTTAAGCATGTTCCAGTTTAGGTCGCCTAGCAGCACGAACTCTGAAGATAGATGGGGGGCAATCAGTTCACAGATGGTGTCCAGAGCACAGCTGGGACAGAGGGTGGTCTATAGCAGGCGGCAACGGTGAGAGACTTGTTTTTAGAGAGGTGAATTTTTGAAAGTAGAAGTTCAAATTGTTTGGGTACAGCTAACGATTAGCGAACCGCAGATGGGTGTTCAGGTAACATCGCGACGGAGGAGTCAGCTGGATAACTCCCTCGGGCAGATAATGTTGGTAGTCCAGTTGTGAAGGCCCAGTGGGGCTCCGCGTTGTCTGTAAAACGGGTCCGGATAGGTGATTGTATCCCAGGAGTGACTGATGGAACTCTTCAGCTGGCTAGCTCCGGAATAATTGATGTTTGCTCCGGAATCGACGTAAGCCGATAGTCACACGGATAGCAGTTAACTCGCTGCGAGATCCAGGTATAAATGTCCAGAACTTGCGGTTGAAATCCGGGGACATGGAGAGAAAAATAGGTCCGGTATGTTCCGGTCTGAGCCGCGCCGTACAAAACTGCCAATAGATTTTCGAGCTAAAGGATAGCTGATGACCACAAACCGTGGTTAGCTGAATACTAACGATTAGCCAGTAAAGAAGCTAACTAGCTTCTGGCTAGCTTCTGATTAGCTTCTGGCTAGCTTCTGGATTAGCTTCTGGCTAGCTTCTGGCTAGCTTCTGTCTAGCTTCTGGTTAGCTTCTATGGAGGATTACAGATTTGGGGTAAATTATACTTTCTTTTTTAAATATAAATTGGTGAGGCGGGTTGCAGGAGAGTGTTTTGAAGATGAGTTTATGGAAAAGCAAAAAAATATATAAAAAGGTATGCGAAGAAAGTTGTAAATATATATATATATATATATATATACGGGACACGACAAGGACAAACGGCGTCTGACTGCTATGCCATCTTTGTGAACAGTGAAGGAACCGCTTTTCAGATTTTGCTAGAAGGTGTCATGGGAATTATGAATCGCACTTTGGTAGTCAATTCTTAGCATGCCCATTATTAAAGTCGGATTTCCTGCATATAGAAATGACAATTTTTGTTTTCACAGGTATCATCATAGGTAACTTAAACTCTATTTTTTATCCAAACAGTTGAGAGTATTTGTCTCCTAAGCAGACTCTTCAGTATCATTGTCACTTCAGAGCTGTGTGTGTGTGTGTGTGTGTGTGTGTGTGTGTGTGTGTGTGTGTGTGTGTGTGTGTGTGTGTGTGTGTGTGTGTGTGTGTGTGTGTGTGTGTGTGTGTGTGTGTGTGTGTGTGTGTGTGTGTGTTTTACAGATGGCAGACAAAAGCAGAGCACCAGTGTGGGACTATTACATGGAAGTGGCACTAGGGAATGCAAGGTGTCTTATTTGTGATAAAGATGTAAGCATGGGGTCAGCAACGGCTAAATAAATAAAAAACACCAACCTGTGGAATTACCTTAAGGACACCCATCCAAAAGCCCATAAAATGTATTATATTAAGTCAAAATAAAAGTGTTAATTGTTCATTCAGTATTGTTGCAATTATTGCAATTATTATTACAAAAATGTGTGTGTGTGTGTAATATATATATATATAAATACTTTTTAAAATTATAAATCGGCCGATTAATCGATATCAGCCTTTTTTGTCCTCCAATAATCGGTATCGGTATTGGCGTTGAAAAATCATAATCGGACGACCTCTATCGAGGACAGACAATTTAACGTGCTTGAGCACTTGGCAGTCCCGTTCTGTGAGTTGTGTGGCCTACCACTTCACGGCTGAGCCATTGTTGCTTCTAGACGTTTCCACTTCACAAAACAGAACTTACAGTTGACCAGCTCCAGCATGGCAAAAATTTGACCAAAAGACTTGCTCACACAAGCCTTACTTTAACATGGCATCCTTTGACTGTGCCATGTTAAAAGTGACTGAGCTCTTCAGTAAGTCCATTCTATAGAGATTGCATGGCTGTGTGCTCGATTTTATACACCTGTCTGCTTACGGGTGTGGCTGTAATAGCCAAATCCATAATTTGAAGGGGTGTCAACATACTTTTGTATGTGTATGTTTCTCATATTTCTGCTGTTAGGAATAAAATAAAATAAAATAAAATGTTATTTGTCACATGGACATGGTTAGCAGATGTTAATGCGAGTGTAGCGAAATGCTTGTGCTTCTAGTTCCGTCCAAGCAGTAATATCTAACAAGTAATCTAACCTAACAATTTCACAACAACTACCTTATACACACAAGTGTAAAGGAATGAATAAGAATATGTACATAAAAATATATGAATGAGTGATGGCTGAATGGCATAGGCAAGATGCAGTAGATGGTTTAGAGTACAGTATATACAGTGCCTTGCGAAAGTATTCGGCCCCCCTGAACTTTGCGACCTTTTGCCACATTTCAGGCTTCAAACATAAAGATATAAAACTGTATTTTTTTGTGAAAAATCAACAACAAGTGGGACACAATCATGAAGTGGAACGACATTTATTGGATAAAGAGTTTATTGGATAAAGATAACTTTTTCTGTTTCAAATATTTTTATTAAACACACACAAGAATGGTGTATAGGTATACATGACAGGTATACACTTCTTATCTAAACATAAAAGAGCATACAGGAACAACAAGACCCAGAGTTCTGGGTGCAGAACAAATAATACAGAACACGACATACAAAACAAGGACACGTAGAAAGAAAGAGGGAAGATGTCCCCCTATCCCCCCTCCCAACTGCTCGGGTGGTAGGGCCAGCACACGCTGCCCAAAGGTAGATTCAAATTTTACCATTGCGAGTGCGTTAATAAGTACAAATTCACAGCGCCGACTCGTCCAAGTAGGAGAGGAAAGGCTGCCAGATTTTATCAAATGTTGATAATTTATTGTTCAGAATATATCTAATTCTTTCTAAGTGTACAGTGTTTGCCAATTCACTGAGCCATAATTTGGTGGAGGGCGCTTCCTCCTTTTCCAAAACAACAAGATTAGTTTTTTTGCCGCGATGAGACCATACGAGATTAGTTGTTTTTGGGGTTGGTTAATCTGTTTAGGGACTCAGATACTCCCAGGATTATCAGAAGCGGGTCTGGATCTATTGAAGTCTCCAAAACTTCAGAGAGGATCCTAAAAATTCCACACCAATAACCATGCAAGCTAGAGCATAGGGCAAAGCAGTGGAGTAGTGTACCCTGCGTAGCCTGACATTTATCACATGTAGGGGATGTATCAGGAAATATCCTATGCAGTTTAGTTTTGGAATAGTGTAATCTGTGTAATACCTTGAATTGTATGAGACGATGTCTGGAATTAATGGAGCATGTGTGGATATACTCCAAGCTCTCTTCCCAGTCTGCCACTGAGATGTCAGTCCCTAGTTCTTCCTCCCATTTTGCCTTGATGGCATCAGTAGAAGGTGTGCTAACAGATTGAAAAGCATCATATAGACGCGATATCAGTTTATCTGAGGTGGGGCATATTTTTATGCATCCGTCAAACATGGAAGGTTTAGCATTCCCAAATGTTGGGAGGTGTTTTCTAACGTAGTCTCTAATTTGTAGGTATCTGAAAAAATTACTTCTGGGAAGATTATAAGTTTCCCTCAGCAGCTCAAAGGAAGCAAAGGTCCCTTCTATGTATAAATCCCCTATGGTGCTTATCCCCAACTCTCCCCATCGCTCAAAGGTGTTGTCAAGGTTAGAAGGGGCAAAGGAGGGATTCCTGGCGACAGGGAGCATGAATGACATTGGTCTGAGCTCAAAGTGGACTTTAATTTGCTTCCAGATTCGGACTGTGCTATGTATTATAGGATTGTTACAATAAAGTGACATCTCCAGATTGACAGGCGACAAAATCACAGCGCCAATAGAGAAGGGGTGACACTCCTCACGCTCCATACTAAGCCAGCTGGATGCCGGGAGTACGTCATCCAACAGAAACGTAACAATACGGAGGTTAGCGGCCCAGTAATAAAATATACAATTTGGGAGAGACAATCCTCCTTCCGTCTTGGATTTACAGAGGTGTTTTTTACCTATCCTGTGTGTTTTATAATCCCAGATGAAAGGATTGATAATTGAGTCCAGTTGTTTATGAAAGGATTTAGGTATGAATACTGGGATGTTCTGATATAGGTAGAGCAGTTGTGGGAGGAAGACCATTTTAATGGCATTAATTCTTCCGAGCAGAGAAATTGGGAGAGTTCTCCAAAATAGTATGTTTGCTTTGAGTTTTTGTATCAGAGAGGGGAAATTCTCTTTAAATAGTAAGGAGTATTGTTTGGTAACTACAATTCCTAGGTAGGTAAATTTTTCTGAAGATAACTTAAATGGGAGATGTTCTAGCCAGGAGGTATTTTGCGACCGTATGGGCATTAATTCACTCTTGTTCCAATTTATTCTGTATCCCGAGAAGGTACCAAACAAATTGATCACATCAAGAATAGCTGGGATACTAGCCTGGGGTTCTGTTACATAGAGGAGGATGTCATCTGCGTATAGGGAGATCTTATTTAGAGTATCTTTAGTATTATAGCCGTGTATTGCTGCATAAGATCTAATCGTCTGAGCGAGCGGTTCGATAATTAGGGCGAAGAGCATAGGCGACAGCGCACAACCCTGCCTTGTCCCCCTGTTGAGGTTAAATCGGGCGACAATGATTGGTTAGTGAGTATTCTGGCACAGGGGTTCCTATATAAAAGCTGGATCCAATTTATGAACCTATCTCCAATATTAAATTTCTGTAGGACCTTGAATAGATAGGGCCACTCAACTTGGTCAAAGCCCTTTTCGCGTCAAGAGATATGACGGCAAGGTCCACGTTGGGTAACCTCTGAGAATACATAATATTGAAGAGGCGCCTGAGATTGAAGAATGAGTTTCTGTTAGGGATAAAGCCGGTCTGATCCGAATGGACCAATTTGCCAATTAAAGTGCTAAGCCTGTTAGCCAGCGTTTTTGCTAAAATCTTTTGGTCTGTATTAAGGAGAGATATTGGTCTGTATGACCCTACCTCTTCTGGATCTTTACCCTTCTTATGTATAACTGTAATGAACGCTTCGTCCAAAGTAGAAGGGAGAGCTCCATTCTCATTGGCCTGAATCAACATTTTGTGCAGATAGGGGAGAGCATGTTGCTGAATGTTTTATAGAATTCACCAGGGTATCCATCTGGGCCCGGGTCTTGCCACTCTTTAGAGATTTAATTGTTTCTCGGATTTCATCAAGAGATATTTCCTTATTCAGGAAGTTAGAATCTTCCTGGTTCAGGGCAGGAAGATTACAGTCCTCCAAAAATGTTTGCATAATTAAGGGGTTAGGATCCGCTTTAGATGTATATAGAGTCTCATAAAACTGCCGGAATCTGTCATTGATGTCTTTGGGGGAAGAGAGTAATTCCCCAGATGCAGATTTAACCCTGTGAATCATTCGGTCACTCACATTTTTTCGAAGTTGTCTGGCGAGTAATTTGTGTGGTTTGTCACCAAACTCAAAATATTTTTGCTTGGCATAGAGAAAGGATTTAGCGATTTTAGCTGAGAGAATCTGATTATATTCAAATTTTAAAGAGGTAATTTTTTTATGTTTCTCCATAGATGGGTGGCTAGCATTCTCCCTATCCAGTAAGTGAATTTGTCCCTCTAGTTCTTCCAGTTTTTCTCTGTTTTGCCTACTCCTGGCAGCCTGAAAGGAGATGATACAGCCTCTCAGATACGCCTTCAGTGTTTCCCACAATAATGCTGGGGAGGTCTCTGTGTTGTCGTTGGTATCAAAGAAAAATGTAATTTGGTCTTTAAGATATTCACAGAATGTTGGTTCTGTGAGGAGCTGAGGATTCAACCTCCAGACCCTCTCGTTTGGTACAATGTCACCCAATCTCAGGGAGAAGGTGAGTGGACTGTGGTCCGAGATTATAATATCATGATACCTCACATTACAGGTATAGGGGAGTAGTCTAGCGTCCAACAAAAAGTAGTCAATTCGAGTGTAAACCTTGTGAACATGAGAGTAAAAGGAGTATTCCCTACCCGTAGGGTTAGCGATCCTCCATATATCAAATAAGTTTGAATTTTTTATGTAGGTATTCAAGAATTCGCTTGAATAGGAGGTAGGGGTTCGCCGGGTAGAGGATCTATCCAAATATTGGTCTAGCACACAGTTAAGGTCCCCTCCAATGACCAGGTTAGTATGGGAGATATCTGGAATCAGGGCAAGGACTCTTTTGAAAAAGAGGGGTTGTCAATGTTTGGCCCATAGATATTTAGTAGAGTTACTGAGGTAGAGTGGATTTCTCCTATTGCGATCACATACCGACCCTCTTTATCCGCAATAGTGGTTTTATGTAGAAAGGGAATTCCTTTCCGTACCAGAATCGCTGTGCCTCTCGTTTTGGCAGAGAGGTTAGAGTGATACACTTGCCCCACCCACCTACACCTAAGTCTGCTATGAGAGTTATTCTTCAGATGGGTTTCTTGCAAAAATATAATATCAGACGAGAGTGCTTTCAAGTGGGCTAGGACCTTGCCCTCTTAATTGGTTCGTTTAAACCCTTGACATTCCAGGAAGTGAATGTAAGCCCCACCCTCCTCTCGTTTGTAGTTCCTATGGTGGCCTGCATATCATGTAACTTGATAAAAGGTAAGAAAGCGCACCAAACCATCACGATCAGCATATGTAGCACCCACACCCGAGCAGTATCCAACCCACCCCTCCCCCCCTGCAAGCACCTTTACTTCCCCCTGTTCCCCTAATTTCCACAACACTTACCCCCCATCAACCCACCTTTAACAGGAATGTACAAACAGGAGAGAAAAAAAGGAAAAATAAAAATAATAAACACATTGTCTGGCCGATGCCCAAAAAGCACGGCGCGACCTCGAACCAGAGGTAAAACAAAAATAAAATACCAACTATACGTTCACCTCTCACTATCCTAGAACTTCTACTAACATATGAACTGAGGAGGCTCCCGCGAGTTAAGTGTTCAGTTAGCATCTAATAAACCTAAACCGAATAAGTTGCAACTTAAACATATTGCGCATTTAAGCGTCATCCTGGGTCAATCCCAGAAATAAGCAAGATATAGCCTCAAGATAATATTGCTAAGCACTGCCGGTCAAAAAATAAACCATCCGCAACCGACCTAGTCAGCCGTACCTTTACATACTGTGGGTCAGGAGATCGGAACAAGGATTTGTTAAATTAAACGTTCCCCCAATTTAAAAAAAAAATATGTTTAATAAAAATAAGTAAAAATATATATCTTATATATATATATATATATATATATATACATACACACATACATACACCTATACACATATATATACACACATACACATGCATACACACACACACACACACACACACACACACACACACACACACATACATACATACATACATACATACATACATACATACATACACACACCCATATATATATACACACATATACACACACACACCCATATATATATATATACATACACACACCCATATATATATATATACATACATATATACACACACACACACACACACACACACACACACACACACACACACACACACACACACACACACACACACACACACACACACACACACACACACACACACACACACACACACACACACATATACACACCCATATATATATATACACACACACATATACACACACACACACACACACACACATATATACATACACACATACACACACCCATATATATATACATACACACATACACACATCCATACATATACATGTATGTATACATACCCACACACACATCCATACATATACATGTATGTATACATACCCACACAAAAAAATCATATATAAAAATATATATTTAAAGAATATGTATATACATCCATATGCACCCATACACATACAAACATTCATACCCCAGAATAACAATCTACACTGATTTAAAATATACACATACATAATACTAAAGTGCTAAGAGAAAATAGTAATAAAGTACAAATAGTAATTATATTTACGCACACCTACACATACATAAGCACTACAGAGGGCTGGTGGGACTCTAGTCGGGAGAGGCCCACGGCCAGACAAAGGCAGAACGGCACAAAACATCAACTTGCTAACCAGGCGTCTGCCCCCTCCCAACCATCACCCCCAGTCCCCTGCAAGCAATAAATAAATGGTATGGTAGTAAGAGTGATGTAAGGATTGTAAAATAAATAACGAAACAAAACAAAAGTGGGGGAATATAAGTATATCCGTCCGAAGGTGTCAGTGATCAAACCTGGAAGTAAAAAATATGCATCGCTGAGCACAGCCGGGATGAAAGTGAATTTAACGTTAAATGAGAGCTCTGACCGCCATCCATTGGTCTGCTCAGCGTCTTACATGCTCGGTAGCCCTTGTTGAGCCCGTTTAATACGTTTTCACCCAATATGGTATAGTATGGATTCGAGTCCATGAGCAGACCCTAACACGCACTAACAAGGCACTCTAACCTGTACGGGGGATTGGTGTATATCCCTGGATAAACTTCTCTGCGTCCAAAACCGAGGAGAGCCAAATCTTCTCACCGGAAGGCGGGGTAATTCTTAGTCTTGCAGGGAAGAGTAAGGCTGGGCGAAGATGGAGTTTGTAGAGTTTAGTCATGACATCTCTGTAGTCGGCGCGATGCTTTGCCACATCGGGCGCATAATCCTCATAGACACGGAATGGATGCCCTTTATGTGACAGGTTGCCCCTCATTCGAGCTTCACGCAGGATAAGATCCTTGGTCTTGAAACTGTGACAACAGATTATTACTGGGCGAGGACGTTGGCCTGGTCCAGGCACTGGGACAAGGGAGCGATGTGCGCGATCCAGCTGGGGATCCGAATCCAAAACATCCGATCCCATTGCATCCTTCAGTAGCTTGGCGAAGAAGTCGGTAGGGCGAGAGCCCGCCTCTATCCCCTCTGCCAGACCAACAACGCGAAGGTTATTACGTCTGGATCGGCCCTCCAGGTCCACCACTTTCACAGAAAGCCTCTGCACAGTATCCTGCAATGACGAGCATAGCTTCTCTAACTCGTCGATCCTACCAGTGTTGAATTCAGAAGCTTTCTCAAGGTCCACAATACTCTGGCCATGCGAAAGCGACCGTTCGAATGACGCTCTCGATTTTGGTGTCCAGCTCAGCAATAGTGGCCTTAAGATCCTCAGCTATAGCAACACGTAGCTCCCCCAAAGCCCGGGTAAGTTCTGTAAGTGTCACGTTGTTGCATGTGCCTCCCGCCATGTCTGTCTCGTTGTTTAGTGGGGAGTAGGCCTCCGCTGTGGATTTATTGTCCTTTGGTCGCTTATTACTCGGCATTTTCATATAAAAAGTTACAATCTTGTATTAGAAAGAAACGTTTGTTGTAAAAAGTGAATAAAGTAGGTTAAATTAGATTATTTTGCAAAAAAGTTGCAGGAGCCTCTCACGCACAGCCGTTCACTCCAACATGCTAGCTCCGCCCCAAAGATAACTTTTTTAACGAATCAAAAACTGAAAAATTGGGCGTGCAAAATTATTCAGCCCCTTTACATTCAGTGCAGCAAACTCAGTGAGGATCTCTGAATGATCCAATGTTGACCTAAATGACTAATGATGATAAATACAATCCACCTGTGTGTAATCAAGTCTCCGTATAAATGCACCTGCACTGTGATAGTCTCAGAGGTCCGTTAAAAGCGCAGAGAGCATCATGAAGAACAAGGAACACACCAGGCAGGTCCGAGATACTGTTGTGAAGAAGTTTAAAGCCGGATTTGGATACAAAAAGATTTCCCAAGCTTTAAACATCCCAAGGAGCACTGTGTAAGCGATAATATTGAAATGGAAGGAGTATCAGACCACTGCAAATCTACCAAGACCTGGCCGTCCCTCTAAACTTTCAGCTCATACAAGGAGAAGACTGATCAGAGATGCAGCCAAGAGGCCCATGATCACTCTGGATGAACTGCAGAGATCTACAGCTGAGGTGGGAGACTCTGTCCATAGGACAACAATCAGTCGTATATTGCACAAATCTGGCCTTTATGGAAGAGTGGCAAGAAGAAAGCCATTTCTTAAAGATATCCATAAAAAGTGTTGTTTAAGGTTTGCCACAAGCCACCTGGGAGACACACCAAACATGTGGAAGAAGGTGCTCTGGTCAGATGAAACCAAAATTGAACGTTTTGGCAACAATGCAAAACGTTATGTTTGGCGTAAAAGCAACACAGCCCATCACCCTGAACACACCATCCCCACTGTCAAACATGGTGGTGGCAGCATCATGGTTTGGGCCTGCTTTTCTTCAGCAGGGACCAGGGAAGATGGTTAAAATTGATGGGAAGATGGATGGAGCCAAATACAGGACCATTCTGGAAGAAAACCTGATGGAGTCTGCAAAAGGCCTGAGACTGGGACGGAGATTTGTCTTCCAACAAGACAATGATCCAAAACATAAAGCAAAATCTACAATGGAATGGTTCAAAAATAAACATATCCAGGTGTTAGAATGGCCAAGTCAAAGTCCAGACCTGAATCCAATCGAGAATCTGTGGAAAGAACTGAAAACTGCTGTTCACAAATGCTCTCCATCCAACCTCACTGAGCTCGAGCTGTTTTGCAAGGAGGAATGGGAAAAAATTTCAGTCTCTCGATGTGCAAAACTGATAGAGACATACCCCAAGCGACTTACAACAAGCTGTAATCACAACAAAAGGTGGCGCTACAAAGTATTAACTTAAGGGGGCTGAATAATTTTGCACTCCCAATTTTTCAGTTTTTGATTGGTTAAAAAAGTTTGAAATATCCAATAAATGTCGTTCCACTTCATGATTGTGTCCCACTTGTTGTTGATTCTTCACAAAAAAATACAGTTTTATATCTTTATGTTTGAAGCCTGAAATGTGGCAAAAGGTCGCAAAGTTCAAGGGGGCCGAATACTTTCGCAAGGCACTGTATATATGAAATGAGTAATGTAGGGTATGTAAACATTATATAAAGTGGCATTTTTGAAAGTGGCTAGTGATACATTTATTACATACATTTTTCCATTATTAAAGTGGCTAGAGTTGAGTCAGTATGTTGGCAGCAGCCACTCAAGGTTAGTGATGGCTGTTTAACTGTCACGCCCTGGTCGAAGTATTTTGTGTTTTTCTTTATGTATTTGGTCAGGCCAGGGTGTGACATGGGTTTTTGTATGTGGTGTGTAGCTTAGTGGGATTGTAGCTTAGTGGGGTGTTCTAGGAGAGTCTATGGCTGTCTGAAGTGGTTCTCAATCAGAGGCAGGTGTTTATCGTTGTCTCTGATTGGGAGCCATATTTAGGCAGCCATATTCTTTGGTTGTATTGTGGGTGATTGTCCTGAGTGTCTTGATGTCCTTAGTCTGTGTTAGTTTGCACCAGTTAAGGCTGTTTCGGTTTTCACTACGTTTATTGTTTTGTAGAGTTTGTGTTTTTTTGTATTCGTGTCACGTAGTGTAAATAAACATGGATCACAATATACGCGCTGTAGCTTGGTCCGACTCTCCTTCACCACACCTAGAAAACCGTGACAGAATCACCCACTTTAAACGGACCAAGCAGCGTGTCAACAGGCAGGAGCAGCCCAAAGAGGAGCTGCGTATTAAGGATTTCTGGACATGGGAGGAAATCCTTGACGGGAGAGGACCCTGGGCTAAACCAGGGGAGTGTAGCCGCCCAAAGGTGCAGCAGAAGAGGAAACAGGAGCAGCCCAAAGAGGAGTACAGTATGGACTATACTTCTTGGGAGGAGATAGACAGGTGGGCGGTCGACCCAGGGAGAGTGCCGGAGCCCGCCTGGGATTCGATGGAGCAGTGCGCGGAAGGTTACATGAGAATGAGGTTGTCGAAGCAAGCACGACGGCGCGGACGGAAGCCCGGGAATCAGCCCCAAAAATGTATTGGGGGGGGCTTACAGGGAGTATGGCAACGCCAGGTAGGAGACCTGCGTAAACTCCCTGTGCTTACCGGGGGGCTAGAGAGACCGGGCAGGCACCGTGTTATGCAGTGGTGCGCACGGTGTCCCCAGTGCGGGTGCATAGCTCGGTGCGGTATAATCTAGCTCCACGTATCGGCCGGGCTAGATTGAGCGTCGAGCCAAATGCCATGAAGCCGACTCTACGCATCTGGTCCCCAGTGCGTCTCCTTGGGCTGGCTTACATGGCACCAGCCTTGCGCTCGGTGTCTCCGGTTCGCCTACATAGCCCAGTACGGGCTATTCCACCTCGCCGCACTGGCAGGGCGACCGAGAGTATTCAACCAGGTAAGGTTGGGCAGGCTCGGTGCTCAAGAGCTCCATTGCGCCTGCACGGTCCGGTCTATCCAGTACCACCTCCACACCCCAGCCCTCCGGTAGCAGCTCCCCGCACCAGGCTTCCTGTGCGTGTCCTTGGCCCAGTACCACCAATGCCAGCACCACGCATCAGGCCTACAGTGCGCCTCGCCTCTCCTGCGCTGTCGGAGCCTTTCTCCTCTCCTGTCCGGCGCCGCTGCCGGAGTCTCCCGCCTGTCCGGCGCCGCTGCAGGAGTCTCCCGCCTGTCCGGCGGCGCTGCCGGAGTCTCCCGCCTGTCCGGCGCCAGAGCCCCTCAGCCCAGAGGCGCCAGAGCCCGTCAGCCAGGATCCGCCAGAAGTGCCCGTCGGCCAGGATCTGCCAGAAGTGCCCATCGGCCAGGATCCGCCAGTCGGCCAGGATCCGCCAGTCGGCCAGGATCCGCCAGTCGGCCAGGATCCGCCAGTCGGCCAGGATCCGCCAGTCGGCCAGGATCCGCCAGTCAGCCAGGATCTGCCAGATCTGCTAGTCAGCCAGGATCCGCCAGAAGTGCCCGTCGGCCAGGATCTGCCAGTCGGCCAGGATCTGCCAGTCGGCCAGGATCCGCCAGTCAGCCAGGATCCGCCAGTCAGCCAGGATCCGCCAGTCAGCCAGGATCCACCAGTCAGCCAGGATCCGCCAGTCAGCCAGGATCTGTCAGATCTGCTAGTCAGCCAGGATCCGCCAGTCAGCCAGGATCTGCCGGAACCACCAGCAAGCCAGGATCTGGTAGATCCATCAACCTGCCTGAGCTTCCTCTCACTCCTGAGCTTCCTCTCACTCCCGAGCTTTCTCTCACTCCCGAGCTTTCTCTCACTCCCGAGCTTTCTCTCACTCCCGAGCTTCCCCTCAGTCCCGAGCTGCCTCAGTCCCGAGCTGTCCTTCAGTCCCGATCTGCTCCTCAGTCCAGTGGGGTTCTGGGTGAGGACTACTAGGCCATGGTCGGTGTGAGGGTGGTCTATCCAGGGACGCGAGGAGAGGGGACTAAGACAATTGTGAAGTGGGGTCCACGTCCCCCGCCGAGCCGCCACCATGGACAGACGCCCACCCGGACCCACCCTATTGATTTGAGGTGCGTTCGGGGTCCGCACCTTAGGGGAGAGAGTCTATGGCTGTCTGAAGTGGTTCTCAATCAGAGGCAGGTGTTTATCGTTGTCTCTGATTGGGAGCCATATTTAGGCAGCCGTATTCTTTGGTTGTATTGTGGGTGATTGTCCTGAGTGTCTTGATGTCCTTAGTCTGTGTTAGTTTGCACCAGTTAAGGCTGTTTCGGTTTTCACTACGTTTATTGTTTTGTAGAGTTTGTGTTTTGGATTCGTGTTACATTGTGTAAATAAACATGGATCACAATATACGCGCTGCAGTTTGGTCCGACTCTCCTTCACCACACCTAGAAAACCGTGACATTAACAGTCTGATGGCCTTGAGATAGAAGCTGTTTTTCAGTCTCTCGGTCCCCGCTTTGATGCACCTGTACTGACCTCGCCTTCTGGATGATAGCGGGGTGAACAGGCAGTGGCTTGGGTGGTTGTTGTCCTTGATGATCTTTTTGGCCTTCCTGTGACATCGGGTGGTGTAGGCGGCCTGGAGGGCAGGTAGTGTGCACCCGGTGATGCGTTGTGATGCGAGCCTTACGGTTGTGGGCGGAGCAGTTGCCGTACCAGGCGGTGATACAGCCCGACAGGATGCTCTCGATTGTGCATCTGTAAAGGTTTGTGAGTGTTTTTGTTGACAAGCCAACTTTCTTCAGCCTCCTGAGGTTGAAGAGGCGTTGCTGCGCCTTCTTCACCACGCTATCTGTGTGGGTGGTCCATTTCAGGTTGTCCGTGATGTATACGCCGAGGAACTTAAAACTTCCCACCTTCTCCACTACTGTCCTGTCGATGTGGATAGGCGGGTGCTCCCTCTGCTGTTTCCTGAAGTCCACGATCCATGAATATAATAAGATGTTATGCAGAAAAATATGTTGGTAGGACAAGGCCATGTACACTCATTGGCCAGTTTTTGAGGTACACCCGTCTTGTATCTGGTCGGACCCCCCTTTACCTTCAGAGCAACCTGAATTCTTCACTTCGTGGATTCTACAAGGTGTCAGAAATGGACTCTGCCATTAGCATGACGCAAAAGGAATCGAGATTCGTCGGGCCAGGCAATGCTCTTCCACTCCTCAATTGTCAATTAAGCCGCTTTGTCATTTTTTGGCAGATAGGAGTGGAACCAAGTGTGGTCGTCTGCTGCATTAGCCCATCCGTGACAAGGATCGCCTGTTGTATTTGTCTGTTTGTTGCCCTCCTGTTGGCTTGCACGATTTTTGCAATTTTTCTTACATTTCTGACGAGTTGTTTTCGCCCACATACTGCCGCTGACTGGATGAACTGTCATGCGTGAAAAGCCCGTTTCTGAGATACTGGATCAGGTGCTCATGGAAATCAATGATTTGTGTTTACTATAGTTTAATGAGGCAATACAAATGTGATGTTTTCATCAGTTTGACATTAACTAGACAATATTAAAATAATGACAATTTGACATTAATTATATTTGATTAAAAACTTAGACAAGATTACATTTTATTAAAAGAATGCCAAAATTAATACTGATGCAACAGGGTGATCAACTTTAGATCTTACATCTGTATAGGAGGAACGGCTGCATGAAAAGTCAATATATATTCTTTTTTTTGTTTTTTGTAATTGTAATGAGACTGCAATTGAAGATTCACAAAAGAAGATGATTCACACAGATATAGAACTCTCTATGAATCATTGAGAGGAAAAATAAATATATGTGAAAATGCATGACTACGGTGGAGTTGTGACATGCTGGTCTGACCAGATACAAAGCAGCTGTACATGGAAAGCTCTGATCATAGGGTCCATGGATCTTGAATCAGCTCCAGGAAATAAAGTATGTTTGGCTGCTTTGAAAAACCGTCAGTCACCAATGAGTCTTGGCAGGCACTATCTGGTGCGCAAAGGAAGTATGTAATGTATTCATCAGAGAGGCCGCCTGTTTCGGGTACAGACAGACACAGACAGGGGGTATAGAGATGCACAATCTGAGCTAGGAGTTGATAAGAGAGAGAGGGGGATGGTAATTGTGACACAGAGAGAACTGCCTGCCTTCTCATGCTCTGAGCCGACTGTTGAGCAAATGCCGTGGGACACACTGATTCTCAGATACAAGAAACATGAACCAACACAGGCTCAGGGAGACGAGACCGCCAGGCGAATAATTCATATGATTGTGTCCCCCTCTCCATCTCTCACTTTCTTCATTCTAATCCTCCTTCTTTTATGAATGCTGATGATGGATGCCTATTTCCCTCACCCTGTTTATTCCCAATCCGATGTTCTTCCGCTCCTCTCTACTCATTATAATCCTCTCTCTCTCTCTCTCAGCTCAACATTCCTTCCTGGCCTGAAACGTTTGAAATAGCAATTCTAATATGCTGTAATATGCTGCAAAGTAACTTTAATTAGTATAAAAGCTTGCGTTATGGTGCAGGAAAAATTCTCTTCAAAATTTCAAATGAGCCATTTCACCTTAAAGTAACTGTCCAGTGTTTCCAAATTTGAATGAAATATGATATATAATTATTTACAATATGAGTGAAGTAGTGGTCCTTAAATATGTTAAAGCAGCTTTTCCATTAACCCCAACTACAGAATGGTGTGGGCATATACTGGTAATAAAAAATATTAACGCAAGTAGACTGCTGATTGACCAGCTCATCCTCAGGAGTATAACATCATACTCTATGGGGAAATAGCATGGATTTTTTTTAAAGGTCTGTTTGAGATACAAGTTGCACGATGCAGAAATAGCTCCGCCATTTCCTTTCTGCTAAAACTCAAATAGTAAGCTTAATTTCAGTTTGTGACAAAATAAGCTACTGTAGAGAATCATTATACCATCAAAACTGCTGTGAAATATATTTTCCATAACCAAGAATATTGTTTCCGCTGTTTGAAACTGGTGTACAAAACCTGATGTGAAAGACACAAAAACTAAACTTAAGAACGGGAAGAGTAGAAATGGCGCAATAGAACAGATCTACTGCTTCTTAGACTTGCTTTCAAGTAGAATGATACAGTGGTTCTTCCTGTAAAAGTTGCTTCGTACTGCAGCACACCTGGTGGGCTGCCGCAGAATTCTATGGCACGTTATTTAAGTGTCAGCCATTGTTGCCATTAATGCAAGTTAGTGCTAGTTTGACCACCAGAGGAAGACACCTTTCAGTATCTCACCTTGCGAGGATAACGACACTGAGCCTTTTTCTAAAATGTTTAATGAGTTGGAGAACACATTGGGAGGGATCTTAGACCATTTGTCCATACAAAATCCTTCCAGATACTTGATACCCTTCATCTCCGCTTATGGACTGCCCTCTTCATTTCAAACCACAGGTTTTCCACCATATTATACAGTAGGTATGGGGTTCTTCAATGCCAAACCCACCACTGGTGTGTGTTGCCAAAGAGCTCTATGATTGTTCTTCTGGAAGGTTCCCCCATCTCCACAGAGGAGCTCTGTCAGAGTGACCATCAGATTCTTGGTCACTTCCTTGACTAAGGCCCTTATCCCCCAATTGCTCAATTTGGCCAGGCGGACAGCTCTAGGAAGAGTCCTTCAACCTCATGGCTTGGTTTTTGCTCTGACATGCACTGTCATCTGTGGGAACTTATATAGACAGGTGTGTGCCTTTCCAAATATTGTCCAATCAATTGAATTTACCACAGGTGGACTCCAATTAAGCAAACAGGATGCACCTGATCTCAAATTCGAGTCTCATAGCAAAGGGTCTGAGTACTTATGTAAAAAATTGTATTTATGTTTTTTTATAATTAACAAATTAGCAAACTTTTCTAAAAACCTGTTTTCGCTTTGTCATTATGGGGTAGAATACTTTTTTTTATTTAATCCATTTTAGAATAAGGCGGTAACGTAATAAAATGTAGAAAAAGGGAAGTGGTCTGAATACTTTCCGAATGCACTGTATACTGCACTTGATTAACATCCCTGTTTTCAAGGGTTACACTGCAAAATGACTGCAGCAAAAAATATATGTTATTTTGGACGCAGTATTTGCAGCATACTGTATTTATACTGTACTCACTATAGTTAAACTGCAGTGTACTGCAGATATACTGCACTCTGACTGCAATATTTTTCATAAGGGCATCTCAGTCTCCAGACTTGAAACCCATTAAAACATGTGGTTTGAATTGAAGAGGACAGCCCATAAGCACAGATGAAGAATATCAAGGAACTGGAAGGATTCCCCCCAATATGTTCTCCAACTCATAAAACATTTTAGAAAAAAGCTCATTGCCGTTATTCTTGCAAGATGAGGTATTGAAAGGTATTGAAAACAGGGGTGTTAATTATTTTGACCGCTAACGTTTTGAGAAAGAAAGTATTACTTGTTAAATTAAATCTATTTCTCTGAGCAATTGTTTTAGTATAAAATCATTTCCATTTTTTGGGGGAGCATAATGTACTGTAGATTAGTACTTATTATTTACTTAATACAGTTTTTACTCAACTCTGTCAGGGGTGTCAAAAATGTTGGACCCCACTGTAATAATATATGCCATTTAGCAGACGCTTTTATCCAAAGCGACTTACAGTCATGTGTGCATACATTCTACGTATGGGTGGTCCCGGGAATCGAACCCACTACCCTGGCGTTACAAGCGCCATGCTCTACCAACTGAGCTACAGTATATAAGGGCTTGTTTCCTCCCTTACCCATATAAAGGCTTCAAAGTTTACTACTTTCCTTGTGTTCTTTCTAGTTATATTCAATTTCATTAAAAAATATTTTGCGAACAATTACATGATAGATTTGGACTAATGACCTCTGTCGATGGGGAAGTGGATGCCAGGCACTGTATCTAGACCTTGATTTATAAAATCACAATATCTCATCTACTGTACTGTACACAAGCTGAGTTCTAATTAATTATTTTGGCCCTCTGTTCTACTCCTTTCATCCATAAAGGTTCACTTTGAATCGGAGACAGCCTTGACGTTAATGGGACTTTTTACTGCTATACAACCTTGCTGGGAAACGTTCATTAGCATATCTGCATGCAAGGCGTTTTTACTCTTCACAGCCTAATGGCTGCAAATGCAATAATTCACTTTTTTATTGCCTTTTGTAAACATACATTAGATTTAACATGTTCATTGGTGTTATCACATCTGTTATCACATCTGGGCAACTTTCATTTAATCTGATAGGAATTTAAAGGTATTTAATTAAGAAACCCCTGCTGTTCTGATTTTCTCTTCCTCAGTAAGGTTGCAGGGAAGGTGGGTGAGGCCCCTACCTCATATGTTACACATGGTTAGAGAAATAGGCTATGGAAATAGTATAATACTGTATTGAAAGAGTGTACTGTATGGATGTTGTCCACATTGTGTACAGTTCTGTAATTGGTTGTTTTGTCGCCATACTCTTGCTAGTAGCAATTCAAGAGAAAGGGAAAAGGACAGATGGATACCTCGTCAGTTGTACAAATGAATGCATTCAACTAAAATGTGTCTTCCGCATTTAACCCAACCCCTCGGGGCCTGGAGAACAGTGGGTTAACTGCCTTGCTCAAGCCACAAGGAATGCAACCAATCACACAAAACATCTCAGGGAGTATAAAGAGTCAATCCAGAATATGCCTTAAATGTGAGTCTTAAAATATTATGCCCTTTTTGTTTACTTCTTAATGGCTAGTTGCAGCATTTCATTTCAAAGTGTTTCCCGGGGGCGACCTTTGGCTGGGTCTGCTTTGCCTCTGACAGCACTGACATTCAGCCCACACTTAACCAGCCAAACAGCCCTTAGACTGGTCCTCTCCTCCATACTGCCTAGCCTCGCACTGAGAAAACAACACACCATTCTCCAGCCTGTCTCCACAGTGGCAATTTTCCTGCAATTATCACACGTTGCTCGTTAATCCAAAAGCCAATACAGTAACATCTCAATTTTCTCTAGACTCCTCTGTACTTATTGCCTGTTTGCATGTTTTCTGCCATCTTCTTTGTGTTTCAAGTTGCTAGTACTAGAACAAACAAGTCAGGTTTGCTCACTATAACAATCCCTCTTCAAAGTCACCTTCAACAGCACAGCATATATTTTGAAGTCTTGGTTAGGTTGAGTGAAATGGTGTAATAACATGTCCTCAAAGCCTTTATTTTCAGTGATCCTCTCTCTCATCGGAGTGCAAGAAGTAAAAGGCAAACATTAGAACATCAGCATCCTTCTGACACCAGTCTTTCCTCAGGCAATACAGTTGTCTTCCTGCCCCTCCATATTGACCATATCATAGTCACTTAACTGCAGGGTGGGAGAGACACATTCATAGCCATCCTACCTCTGCAGCAATCCCCAGAAGTCAGGACGAAATTAATGTTAGGGATGTTTATTTTGGAATGGTGCAAGAAAGAGGTATAGAGGGAGAAAAAAAGAGAGCGAGGGCATTCAGACAGCAATGCAACACTTGCACACACTTCCTCCATTGCATTAGAGAGAGATATAGAATTAGAGACATAGAGAAATGATATCGAGAAAAAGAGTGAGAAAGAAAGAAAAGTAAACAACAAAGTCTCAGCAGAGACATTTCATGGTGGGATTAGGCAGGATGACAGTTCTCTTCTGTAGGTAAAGCTTACCAACCCAGACAGATACCACTCATTTTCCCATTGCATTCGTCATACCGTCAGGTAAAATAATCCCCTTTACTGCAGTGTTTAATCGGTGTGTTTAACTTAATCCCAGTTTTATCCCAACACAAGAGGTAAGGGAGTTTCACATCAATTTCAATGGACATGAGAGAAATTTAATTTGCTCATCACCTTGCCTCATTGGAAAAAGTATGCTGCTTCTAACAATCCTGGCTCTTTGTCCTTATCCATTTTCCTTCTCATAATTCATTGCTGTGTCTGCAGAAAATCATCAGTGATATAGAAGGCCGCCCCCGGCAGGGCTACTGGCTGTGTGAGTGTCACACTGCCGAATGCTGTAAAGCATTTCACACAATCTCTTCACCCCATTGGAAGATTACAGTAGAAACACAGGATGATACTGCTCGACATATGCGGATGGTGATTACACTGTGTCATTGCATACTTGATATCACTGCCTTGTCTCTAAGTGAATGAGTCAATTATATGCGATAAGTAGTTTGAAGTGTGTACTTTAAGTTAATTCTTAGCCTTTTTTTTCAGGGAATCTAAGAATAAGTACCAAACTCAGCTAAAAAGAAACATCCCTTCCTCAGGTCCCTGTCCTTCAAATATAATTTGTAAAAATCCAAATAACTTCACAGATCTTCATTGTAAAGGGTTTAAATAATGTTTCCCATGCATGTTCAATGAACCATAAACTATTAATGAACATGCACCTGTGGAACGGTCGTTAAGACACTAACAGCTTACAGATGGTAGGCAATTAAGGTCACTGTTATGAAAACTTAGGACACTAAAGAGGCCTTTCTACTGACTCTGAAAAACACGAAAAGAAAGGGTCCCTGCTAATCTGCATGAACGTGCCTTAGGCATGCTGCAAGGAGGCATGAGGACTGCAAATGTGGCCAGGACAATAAATTACAATGTCTGTACTGTGAGACGCCTAAGACAGCGTTACAGGGAGACAGGACGGACAGCTGATCATCTTCGCAGTGGCAGACCACGTGTAACAACACCTGCACAGGATCGGTACATCCGAACATCACACCTGCGGGACAGGTACAGGATGACAACAACAACTGCCAGAGTTACACCAGGAACGCACAATCCCTCCATCAGTGCTCAGACTGTCCGCAATAGGCTGAGAGAGGTTGGACTGAGGGGTTGTAGGCCTGTTGTAAGGCAGGTCCTCACCAGACATCACCGGCAACAACGTTGCCTATGGGCACAAACCTACCGTCGCTGGATCAGGCAGGACTGGCAAAAAGTGCTCTTCACTGACGAGTCGCAGTTTTGTCTCACCAGGGGTGATGGTTGGATTCACGTTTATCGTCGAAGAAATGAGCGTTACACCGAGGCCAGAGTACACCATACTCTGGAGTGGGATCGATTTGGAGGTGGAGGGTGCGTCATGGTTAGGTGGCGTGTTGTGTCACAGCATCATCGGACTGAGCTTGTTGTCATTGCAGGCAATCTCAACGCTGTGCGTTACAGGGAAGACATCCCCCTCCCTCATGTGGTAACCTTCCCGCAGGCTCATCCTGACATGACCATCCAGCATGACAATGCCAACAGCCATCCTGCTAATTCTGTGCGTGATGTCCTGCAAGACAGGAATGTCTGCGTTCTGCCATGGCCAGCGAAGAGCCCAGATCTCAATCCAATTGAGAACGGCTGGGACCTGTTGGATCGGAGGGTGAGTGCTAGGGCCATTCCCCCCAGAAATGTCTGGGAACTTGCAGGTGCCTTGGTGTAAGAGTGGGGTAACATCTCACATCAAGAAATGGCAAATCTGGTGCATTCCATCAGGATGAGATGCACTGCAGTACTTAACACCAGATACTGACTGTTACTTTTGATTTTGATCCTCCCCTTGTTCAGGGACACATTATTCCATTTCTGTTCATCACATGTCTGTGGAACTTGTTCAGTTTATGTCTCAGTTGTTGAACCTTGTTATGTTAATTCAAATATTTACACATGTGAAGTTTGCTGATATTAAACGCAGTTGACAGTGAGAGGATGTTTCTTCTAATAGGCCTCTAGTCTAACCAACCCCATCATCAGAGAGCTGTGTTTCCTCTGCAAGCCTGGTCTCATAGACTAAACGTTACATAGTAAAAGTATATCAGGGACACTCAGATTAGTATGATATGTTACATTTGGTATGTTTATGTACTGTAAGACAGATGGTTACTTAAGACAAAAACAAAAGTAGGGTGGTTGGTCAGGGTGGATGGGTGGGCGTATAACGCAAACGTCTAGCAACCCAAAGGTTGCAAGTTTGATTCTCATCACAGACAACTTTAGAATTTTAGCCAATAAGCAACTTTTCAACTACTTACTACTTTGCAACTACTTAGCATGTTAGCTAACCCTTCTCCTAGCCTAGCTAACATTAGCCAGCTAGCTAATGTTAACCACCGAGCTAGAATTCGTAACATATCATACATTTGGCAAATTCGTAACATACAGTACATTTTGCAAATTAGTAAAATATTGTATGTTTTCACATTTATAAGATAGAGTATGAATTGTAATTCGTAACATATTACACAAAATGAGTGATGGACATCCAGTGATGGACATCCAGAGTAGAAAGCTAATCGGCAGTTCTGTGTAAGTCAACCTGAGCATGCACAAGTAAAGTGAGTCTGAAACCATGTACATAATTATCCTTAAAGTCTATATGTTGGAGGTCAGGCTTTGTATGAAAAGTTTAAATAGGAAATTGCAGGAATTTTGACCAATAAAGGTTAGATGGCCAAGTCTCAAAAAAGGGTTTTCAGTCAATCATATTTCATGTCTTTTAGAAAGGGCTCACATAGCTTTTTTTCCACTCACAGCTGTCCCCCAGTGTTACCTATGAAGATGAGATTACAGGGTAGCAATACAGACCAAATTGAATTGTCTTGAGTTTTGTTTGCGTGTTCTACAGTCTTGTAAAGATAAGGACTGGGACAGGTAATGTATCATCCATAACGTATTTTGGGGGGCAAAAGTTGTTATAAAACATTCACTTTCATCAAGGTTTTATATGGTATATAATTGGTTTTGTTACTTTCATTGTCAGTATCCTTTTTCAGCATTATGATATCCGTAACGCTTGTGGATGTGATGGATATTGATGTATAATATCTTGGCTTCAGAAGCTTGTTTATTCACCACCATTTGTGTGATTTTCTGGGATGTGTTCTTCAGACTTTTACTGAAGCAATTCATTGTTGATATCTTGAAAATTATGTGTTTTAGCTAAGATTCTCTTGGAATATACAGTATATGCCGAACGGCATTTCTCATACATGACAGTACTGATTTCTGGATAGGAAGATGAGATGTGTTTTTCAATAATCTGTGATTAGTCCTATAGTGTATTTTTCAATTGAAAGTCCCCCAGAATATTCGGACCTTATCCAGTGTCCAGAAAAATAGTTTGCTAGTATACGCACATGTAGTATACGTACATTTGCATATGTTGTACAATATTTCAGAAAAATTGTTGTGCAAAAAAAGTTTTATATTCGTGTCTTAATTCAATTGGTAAAGGTACATTTTTACATACACAGAGTGTACAAAACATTACGAAAACCTTCCTAATATTGAGTTGCACCAATATTGGCTGCATGTCCTTTGGGTGGTGGACCATTCTTGATACACACGGGAAACTGTTGAGCATGAAAAGCAGCGTAGCAGTTCTTGACACAAACCGGTGCATCTGGCACCTTCTACCATACCTCGTTCAGGGCACTTATATTATAATATAATATTTTGTCTTATCAAATCAAATTTATTTGTCACATAAACATGGTTAGCAGATGTTAATGTGAGTGTAGCGAAATGCTTGTACTTCTAGTTCTGACAATGCAGTAATAACCAACGAGTAATCTAACCTAACAATTCCAAAACTACTACCTTATACACACAAGTCTAGGGGGATAAAGAATATGTACATAAAGATATATGAATGAGTGATGGTACAGAACGGCATAGGCAAGATGCAGTAGATGGTATCGAGTACAGTATATACATATGAGATGAGTAATGTAGGGTATGTAAGCAAAGTGGCATAGTTTAAAGTGGCTAGTGATACATGTATTACATAAATATGCAGTAGATTATATAGAGCACATTATATACATATACATATGAGATGAATAATGTAGGGTATGTAAACATTATATTAAGTAGCATTGTTTAAAGTGGCTAGTGATATATTTTACATCAATTTCCATCAATTCCCATTATTAAAGTGGCTGGAGTTGAGTCAGTGTGTTGGCAGCAGCCACTCAATGTTAGTGGTGGTCTGATGGCCTTGAGATAGACGCTGTTTTTCAGTCTCTCGGTCCCTGCTTTTCCCTGCTTTGATGCACCTCGCTTTCTGGATGATAGCAGGGTGAACTCATAACACAACGCTTCCGGTTCTTACCCATTCACCCTCTGAATGGCACACATACACAATCCAGGTTTCAATTGTCTCAAGGCTTACAAATCCTTCATTAACCTGTCTCCTCCCCTTCATTGACACTGATTGAAGTGGATTGAACAATTGACATCAATAATGGATCAAAGCTTTCACCTGGATTCACCTAGTCAGTCTATGTCATGGAAAGAGCAGGTGTTCATAATGTTTTGTACACTCAGTGAATATAAAGGGTGTGGTTCCTGGACTTGTATACTATGCAGGCTACCTGCAATTATCCAATCCTAAGGTACTATGCCTTTTGCTGACATTTTAAAAACATTCTAAAAGACAACAGATGTGTTATGAATTTGATCAAGACATCTTTCAGATTTGAATGTCTTTTTCAGACTCTGTAACATCCATAATGGAGTGTGTAACATCCATAACAGATGTTTTTCCCCTCTACAGTAATAATGGAAAAGACAATCTTTTCAAAATGATAATTTTTCTGTTCAGCTAAGCCTTTCCTTTGAAATGACAATGCATATTTTGACTTATGACTTACAAACTCAAACTTTTGCTAATATGTTCAGTCTCCCCAAAAAGCTTGTCCAGTTCATGTAACATCATAACACTTCTTATTTGCTAAATTTCTCCAACAAGTCTGATTTATGGGGGGATACACTCCCCCTAATGAGTACTGTAGACACACACATCAAAAGTTTAATTTATATTTTGTTTGTCCATTCTGTGAGACATTAAAGTTGTGATTTTACATGCAAGTGTAAAGTCCGTAATGTTGCAATCGCCCTAATCTGTAATCACTTCCACTTTTAGGATACATGTTTGTTTGCTTAGATCTGTTACTTTAGTGGACATTCATTTTACCCTGGCAGCATCCGATAGAACTCATCAGGGCTTTAAAAAAGAGAACCATAACAAGGCTTTTATATCTGTCTGTCTGTCTGTCTGTCTGTCTGTCTGTCTGTCTGTCTGTCTGTCTGTCTGTCTGTCTGTCTGTCTGTCTGTCTGTCTGTCTGTCTGTCTGTCTGTGTTATAGCCACTTGGGGAAAGACAATTGTATTTTTATTGTCTTGTATGTGCATTAGTAAAATCATTTTTTTCCTGATGAGTTTGTTAATGGCGAGGCTTGCCAGACCAGCTCTGCTTTAATTTGAATGATGCTCTAGCAGGAGTCTATTTCTTTCCCAAGCTGCATTGTCTATTGGAGGGAGGGATCAGGGAAAGGTGAATGCTTTGTCTCGCCTGCACTACACGACACAAACTCTCTCCTCGCCTGCGCTACATGACACATGGCTACTTTGAAGAATCTCAAATATAAAATCTATTTTGATTTGTTTAACACTTTTTTGGTTAATTCATGATTCCATGTGTTATTTCATAGTTTTGATGTCTACACTATTATTCTACCATGTAGAAAATAGTAAAACATTAAGAATAACCCTTGAATGAGTAGGTATATTAACTCATTCACTTATCCAGATAGATTCTCTCTCCTAAATCAAACATTTGTCAATACACTCCTTTCTTTTCATGACTTCCAAAACAGACTTCCAAAACAACTCTAGGGCCTGTCTTTATTAAGAGACGATACAATACCCCCCCCCCAAAATAACAAAATAACATGCCAATTAAGCTGTCCATAAACTCCTCTACAGTACATTTCGATGGGTTGTTCTCCAGTTTCACTCAGTGCTCTTAGAGAAGTAGAAGCAGCACTGCGATTAGGTCCATACATGTCATGCAGAACCATAAAGCACTTTCATTTTTCTGTGTCCTCTGGTGTTCTGCTCATAATCGGTCGCTCCTCTTCCCTGATTGGAAATACTTCACTTGTTGCCGTGGCAGGCTGGCAGCCTCGCTGATGGAGCACAATGCATTAGTTTCTATTCTCCTGCTCAGCCTCCGTTAGCATTTGGACCCCCCTGTCAGTCAGTTGCCTGCTGCTTTTAGAGATGAGTCGCCTAGCAGCTCCTTGCATCACGCTCTGCAGCTCATCAAAATGTGGTTTTGTTAATATAAGATTATCAAAGGCTTGTTACAGGAGCCAAGTGAAATAATCGTCTCAACAGTCGTACCATACTGTCTGCTGGCGTTGGCTGTTTATCAGTCCCTCTTTCTCGCCACTGGTGCCATGTTTCATGTTTTAGGGATGCTGTTTGATGTGGTGTGTAATAATGTAGAGTCATGGTAAATAGTGTGTGACATTCATTACATGATTCCAGGTCTCTCTCTCTCTCTCTCAGGGCAAGAGTGGCCATGCCATTTGGCTGTTTAACGCTCAGGGAAAAGAAGGATTACAACAATCCCTTAGAGGTGACTGATAAATATGACCTGGGACAGATTGTTAAATCGTAAGTATGCTGCTAGTGGTCCACCAGACTGAACAAACAGGAAATACAGGAACCCCACCATCAACCCTTTAGTATGGGTTTTTCCTTTGTATGATATGGCACCAGATTATTTGAAAATGTACTAAGTAAAATATCAATCAAAATAGATGTATACAATGTATAGGAAGGCTGTTCCCATAGCCATAATGATAAAATCATAATCAAGGCTTTACTCATTTAAAAACCCATTTACGTTTACTTTGGATGTTTATAAATGTGTGATTTTGTGCATTTCCTTTTCAGGGAGGAGTTCTGTGAGATCTTCAGGGCCAAGGACAAAAACACACTGAAAATGTTTACTTGTAAAAAGTTCTTGAAAAAGGATGGGAGGAAAGTTCGGAAGGCTGCAAAAAATGAGATCCTCATTTTAAAGATGTGAGTTGCTTTTATCAACTTTAACCTCTGCCATCTGTCATTTTGTGTCTGCATTCACAAAACTATTCTATTTAGTTTTGTAACAGATGGTGTACTATTCCTGTAGGCTATGTGAATGTGTAATCTCTATGAGGAATACGATGTTTCGTTTCTATACACTTTATCTTCTGAAAGACAGAATGCGCACAGTGGACATCCATTAGAGGGAAGAACAGAGAAATGTCTGTAGCATTTCTTATGAAAAAGGAAAGCAAACTTCATCCCACTGAATGATCACACTGGGTAGCATTATTTTCTCCAACGGTGTTTATCTCCAACTATTTTTCTCCCATTAGGCTCCTTATTCATCATTCTGTGGCAGCCTCTCTTTCATCACATCCCTATCCAGTAAAACCAACATTAGCATAACCTGAGCCTTATCAAACAATTTGTTACAGGCAGCAGGGAACTCAAAGAACACAGATGAAAAAGCCAATGTACATAATGGAAGATGAAAGTGTCATTTCTTGAAGGGTTATCTAATACCGTGGAGTCTTTTCTCCCAATACACAAAAGCTTGCAATTTCAATTGTTTTCTTCAAATTCTCGAACAGGAGAATTTGATTTATTTTCTTGTGGTTGGTGACCATTACTTTCAGTGACTGGAAAATATACCAGTCTGTCGGTCCACTCCCCTGAAGCACCGTTGAAAGCCAGCAGCACACCTACCACATACGGCCAATGGTTTCCATGTTGTCTAACATCTTAAGTGTTACACTCTGCATTGTTCATCGCCTCACTGACAAAACTCACCTTGAAGTTTCTTAGCTTGTGCAGTCGTTATCATGGTCATAGTCAAGCACTCTATACTGTTCTGCCACATAGTCGTCCTTGCACATACAGTACAAGTCAAAGGTTTGAACACACCTACTCGTTCCAGGGTTTTTCTGGATTTACGAGTATTTTTATATTGTAGAATAATAGTTAAGATATAAAAACTATGAAATAACACATATGGAATCATGAATTAACCAAAAAAGTGTGAAACAAATCAAAATAGATTTTATTTTTGAGATTCTTCAAAGTAGCCACCCTCTCTCAACTAGCTTCATGAGGTAGTCACCTGAAATGCATTTCAATTAACAGGTGTGCCTTGTTCAAAATGTATTTGTGTAATTTCTTTCCTTCTTAATGCATTTGATCAGTTGTGTTGTGACAAGGTAGGGGTGGTATGCAGAAGAATGCCCGATTTGGTACAAGACCATGTCCATATTGTGTCAAGAACAGCTCAACTAACCAAAGAGATATGACAGTCCATCATTACTTTAAGACATGAAGGTCAGTCAAGCTGTAAAATTTCAAGAACTTTTAAAGTTTCTTTAAGTGCAGTCGAAAAAACCATCAAGCGCTATGATGAAACTGGCTCTCATGAGGACCACCAGAGGAAAGGAAAATCAGAGTTACCTCTGCGGCAGAAGATAAGTTCATTAGAGTTACCAGCCTCAGAAATCAGCAATTAACTATTGATTTTTGGTTCCAACCGCCATGTCTTTGTGAGACGCATTTATTTTGAATTCAAGGCACACTTAACCAGTATTGCTACCACAGCGCTCTGCAGCGATACGTCATCCCTTCCGGTTTGCACTTAGTGGGATTATAATTATTTTTTTTAACAGGACGATGACCCAAAACACACCTCCAGGTTGTGTAAGGGCTATTTGACCAAGAAGGAGAGTGATCAGATGACCTGGCCTCCACAATCACCCGACCTCAACCCAATTGAGATGTTTTGCAATGAGTTGCACTGCAGAGTGAAGAAAAAGCAGCCAACAAGTGCTTAGCATATGTGGGAACTCCTTTTAGATTATTGGGAAAGCATTCCAGGTGAAGCTGGTTGAGAGAATGCCAAGATTGTGCAATGCTGTCATCAAGGCAAAGGGTGGCTACATTGAGGAATTAAACATTTGGAGTATATTTTTATGCTTTTAATACTTTTTTGATTACTACATGATTCCATGTGTGTTATTTCATAGCTTTGATGTCTTCACTATTATTCTACGATGTAGAAAATAGTCAAATAATGAAAAACCCTTGAATGAGTAGGTTTGTCTAAACTTTTGACTTGTACTGTAATGCCCTCATAAACAGACATTCAACTCATACATAAAGCACAGTACATTATTTATGGGTATACATTTTTCCTCCATTAAGAAGATGTTTAAGCATGCAGATCTCCCAGTCCTTTTTTAATTAAATTGATTGTTTACTGATGCATTTTTTCCTACACATGGTTGCCGTTCCTCTCGGCATGGCTGACTGTTGGAGCGTGTTATTCATTGGTGTTAATGTACTGATATACTGTACTGTAGGTGTTTCAATGACGGCACCTCCATCTCTCTCCACCCCTCACACTCCTTTTGACTCTCCTCTCTCCCCCTGTTGCCTGCTCTATCCAGGGTGAAGCACCCCAATATTCTCCAGCTGGTGGAGGTCTATGAGACCAGAAAAGAGTATTTCCTCTTCCTTGAACTGTGAGTTGAGTCGTCTGATTGGTTGAGATTGCGCTCCTGTCTTTGCAGCAGCAGGCGTCTGTGTTGATTATGCACTCATGGGGAATGAACTGTAGTAGCCGGAGGCCATGTAGATATGAGCACAGCTCTGAACTTCCCTTCTGCAGCCTTCATTTGGTATTCAGATATTATTCATTTCTGGTTGCTCCATATTCTCATCAGTCTGTGTTCTTGGGGATTTATTGCATTACCATAGATACATTAAATATATGATACTCATCTCCTCCAGGATTGCATTGATTTGTGGGTCTGTAATTCTGCTCATAAGGTAAACTATCAGAGATCAGAGGAGAATCCAGTGTTGAAATGAATGAAATCATCACATTCAGCAAGTTTGGTGGATTCCACGATTTTGTTGACTCTTAAAGTCTTCGCCCTTGGCGAGGCTGTAATTTATATGGTAATTGCATAGTAATGCAATTTTTCAACCATATTTTCACACGTTCAAAGTGTGGCTGTGTCAGTTGTATTTTTGAAAAGTATCTGCACCATACTTCATCCCGCTCATGTTCTTCCCACAGTGCTACAGGCAGAGAGGTATTTGATTGGATCCTGGACCAGGGCTACTATTCCGAGCGCGACACCAGTAATGTGGTCCGTCAGGTGTTGGAGGCAGTCGCCTACCTTCACTCCCTGAATATTGTCCACAGGAACCTCAAGGTACTGAGCCCTGGGGCCTCTGATGGTCAAGGGGAGGACCCCAATATAATGTAAATGCCTGAATGTTGTCCTTCTTTTAAATGCCACAGGTTCTTTAAAAGTAATTGACGTGTTGAATTACTGTAGGTTGGAGTATATACAGTATATATATACTGTATATATACATATTGTTGTTTTGGCTCTGTACTCCAGCACAAATATCACACCCCAAGAAATGCTAACCTCTCACCATTATTGTAATGGGGGTGATATTTGTGCATCTAACTTTCTCACTCATCATTAAACATGATTCATTCAGGATCATTTGTAATTATGGTAGCATCCACATTAATGTAGAAGTGTTTAGAAACATATTATATTTTTATTTACAATACAAGTTACTCCAAAATGACACAATGCATTATTTATCATTCATTTCTACTGTGCACAAAATGATTTGAAACAACCAAAATGAATATGGGATCAAATACTTTACTTTTTACTACTTTAATACACATAAATTAATTTGTCCCAATACTTTTGGTGCTGTAATTTCTAAACGATTCTCCCAATATAGATGAAAAAACTCTCAAATTAAAGCTGACAGTCTGCGCTTTAACCTCACAATCATTGTATAATTTCAAATAGAAAGTGCTGGAGTACAGAGCCAAAACAACAAAAACAGAAATGCACTGTCCCAATATTTTTGAGGCTCACTGTATATACTATATGCAGTGCCTTCAGAAAGTATGCACACCCCTTGACATTTTCCACATGTTGTTGTGTTACAGCCTGAATTTAACATGGACTAAAATAACTTTTATTTCCCTTTAGCCTACACACATACCCCGTAATGTCAAAGTGGAATTATGTTTTAAGAAAGTTTTACAAACAAATTAAAAATCTAACACTGAAATGAATTGAGTCAATAAATATTCAACCCCTTTGTTATGGCAATCCTAAGTAAGTTCAGGAGTAAGAATGTGCTTAACAAGTCACATAAAAAGTTGCATGGACGCAATCTATGGCAATAATATTGTTGAACATTATTTTTTTATTACTACATCATTTCTGTACCCCAAATGTACAATTATTTGTAAGCTCCCTCTGTCGAGCAGAGCATTTCAAACACAGATTCAACAACCACAAAGACCATGGAGGTTTTTCAATGCCTCACAAAGGGCACCTATAGGTAGATGGGTAAAACAAAAGACAATGAATATTCCTTTGAACATGGTGAAGTTACTACTTACACTTTAGATGGTGTATCAATACACCCAGTCACTACAAAGATACAGGCGTCCTTCCTAACTCAGTTGCCGGAGAGGAAGGAAACTGGTCAGGGATTTCACCATGAGGCCAATGGTGACTTTAAAACCGTTACAGAGTTTAATGGCTGTGATAAGAGAAAACTGGGGATGGATCAACAACATTGTAGTTACTCCACAATACTTACCTTATTGAAACAGTAAGAAGGAAGCCTGTACAGAATAAAAACATTCCAAAATATGCATCTTGTTTGCAACAGGGCACTAAAGTAATACTGCACAAAATGTGGCAAAGCAATTAACTTTTGTCCTGAATAAAAAGTGTTATGTTTGGGGCAAATCCATTACAACATATTACTGTGTCCCACTATCTTCAAGCATAGTGGTGGCTGCATCATGTAATGGGTATGCCTGGAATCGTTAAAGGATGGGGAGTTTTTTGCGATAAAAAATAAACGGAATGGAGCTATGCACATGCAAAATCCAAGAGGAAAACTTGGTTCAGTCTGCTTTTCAACAGACACTGGGAGATGAATTCAGATTTCAGCAAGACAATAATCTAAATAAGAAGGCCAAATCTACACTGGAGATGCTTAACAAGAAGACTGGGAATGTTCCTGAGTGGCTGACTTACAGTTTTGACTTAAATCTGCTTGAAAATCTATGGCAAGACTTAACAATGGTTGTCTAGCAATAACCAATTTTACAGAGCTGGAAGAATTCTGAAAAGATTAATGGGCAAATATTGTACAATCCAGGTGTGCAAAGCTCTTAGAGAAATACCCAGAAAGACTAATAGCTGTAATCACTGCCAAAGGTGATTATAACATTCTTGTCTCAGGGTTGAAAATACTTATGTAAACATTTCTAAAAACATGTTTTCACTTTTTCATTATGGGGTATTGTGTGTAGATGGGTGAGACATTTTTTTAAATACATTTTGAAAGGCACATGTATTATGCAAAAATATTCTTGATAAGATTGATTCAGTGGTCTTGCTTTGTTTGAACAAAAAAAATTGGACTGTCATTTTTAGGCACTTGTGTGACACTGAAGTGTTTGACTGCTTCAATATCTACCTTAAACAGTGATGAAGTCTTCTCTAAGTCTATACGATTGAATGAGATGACTTTAGTAAAACTTTGGCAAACTTTAGCTGTCGTCCTGTTCCTTTTCTCAGCTGGAGAACTTGGTGTACTTTAACCGCCTGAAGCACTCCAAAATAGTAATCAGTGACTTCCACCTGGCCAAGCTGGAGACCGGGCTCATCAAAGACCCTTGTGGAACCCCAGAGTACCTGGGTAAGGACTGGGGAAGGGATTAGTACTTGGGTAAGGACTGGGGAAGGATTGAGAGAGGGATTAGTACCTGGGTAAGGACTGGGGAGGAGAGGGGAAGGGATTAGTACCTGGGTAAGGACTGAGGAAGGAGAGGGGAAGGGATTAGTACCTGGGTAAGGACTGGGGAAGGAGCGGGGAAGGGATTAGTACCTGGGTAAGGACTGGGGAAGGGATTAGTACTTGGGTAAGGACTGGGGAAGGATTGAGAGAGGGATTAGTACCTGGGTAAGGACTGGGGAGGAGAGGGGAAGGGATTAGTACCTGGGTAAGGACTGAGGAAGGAGAGGGGAAGGGATTAGTACCTGGGAAAGGACTGGGGAAGGAGCGGGGAAGGGATTAGTACCTGGGTAAGGACTGGGGGAGGAGAGGGGGAGGGATTAGTACCTGGTTAAGGACTGAGGAAGGAGCAGGGAAGGGATTAGTACCTGGGTAAGGACTGGGGAAGGAGCGGGGAAGGGATTAGTACCTGGGTAAGGACTGGGGGAGGAGAGGGGGAGGGATTAGTACCTGGTTAAGGACTGAGGAAGGAGCAGGGAAGGGATTAGTACCTGGGTAAGGACTGGGGAAGGGATTAGTACCTGGGTCAGGACTGGGGAAGGAGCAGGGTATCTTCGATATTTGGTTTTGGGGAGTAGTTTATGGGAGTGCAGAAAAGCATTTGTGAGAGAAACATCAATAAATAACCCTTAACTGTGTTTGTGTCCCTGCAGCACCAGAGGTGGTTGGGAGACAGAGATACGGCATGCCAGTGGACTGTTGGGCCCTGGGTGTCATCATGTACATCCTGTGAGTGGTTTAATTATCGGCATACAGTGGGGTAAAAAAGTATTTAGTCAGCCACCAATTGTGCAAGTTCTCCCACTTAAAAAGTTGAGAGATGCCTGTAATTTTCATCATAGGTACACTTCAACTATGATAGACAAAAATTTTTAAAAAATCCAGAAAATCACATTGTAGGATTTTTAATGAATTTATTTGCAAATTATGGTGGAAAATAAGTATTTGGTCAATAACAAAAGTTTATCTCAATACTTTGTTATATACCCTTTGTTGGCAATGACAGAGGTCAAATGTTTTCTGTAAGTCTTCACAAGGTATTTTGGCCCATTCCTCCATGCAGATCTCCTCCAGAGCAGTGATGTTTTGGGGCTGTTGCTGGGCAACACAGACTTTCAACTCCCTCCAAAGATTTTCTATGGGGTTGAGATCTGGAGACTGGCTAGGCCACTTCAGGACTTTGAAATGCTTCTTACGAAGCCACTCTTTTGTTGTCCGGGCGGTGTGTTTGGGATCATTGTCATGCTGAAAGACCTTGCCACGTTTCATCTTCAATGCCCTTACTGATGGAAGGAGGTTTTCACTCAAAATCTCACGATACATGGCCCCATTCATTCTTTCCTTTACACGGATCAGTCGTCCTGGTCCCTTTGCAGAGAAGCAGCCCCAAAGCATGATGTTTCCACCCACATGCTTCACAGTAGGTATGGTGTTCTTTGGATGCAACTCAGCATTCTTTGTCCTCCAAACACGACGAGTTGAGTTTTTACCAAAAGGTTATATTTTGCTTTCACCTGACCACATGAAATTCTCCCAATCTTCTTCTGGATCATCCAAATGCTCTCTAGCAAACTTCAGACGGGCCTAGACATGTACTGGCTTAAGCAGGGGGACACGTCTGGCACTGCAGGATTTGAGTCCCTGGCGGCATAGTGTGTTACTGATGGTAGGCTTTGTTACTTTGGTCCCAGCTCTCTGCAGGTCATTGACTAGGTCCCCCCGTGTGGTTCTGGGATTTTTGCTCACCGTTCTTGTGATCATTTTGATACCACGGGGTGAGATCTTGCATGGAGCCCCATATCGAGGGAGATTATCAGTGGTCTTGTATGTCTTCCATTTCCTAATAATTGCTCCCACAGTTGATTTCTTCAAACCAAGCTGCTTACCTATTACAGATTCAGTCTTCCCAGACTGGTTCAGGTCTACAATTTTGCTTCTGGTGTCCTTTGACAGCTCTTTGGTCTTGGCCATAGTGGAGTTTGGATTGTGACTATTTGAGGTTGTGGACAGGTGTCTTTTATACTGATAACAAGTTCAAACAGGTGCCATTAATACAGGTAACGAGTGGAGGACAGAGGAGCCTCTTAAAGAAGAAGTTACAGGTCTGTGAGAGCCAGAAATCTTGCTTGTGTGTAGGTGACCAAATACTTATTTTCCACCATAATTTGCTAATAAATTCATAAAAAATCCTACAATGTGATTTTCTGCATTTTGTTCCTCATTTTGTCTGTCATAGTTGAAGTGTACCTATGATGAAAATTACAGGCCTCTCTCATCTTTTTAAGTGGGAGAACTTGCACAATTGGTGGCTGACTAAATACTTTTTTGCCCCACTGTAGGGTCCCATATACTGTACTACTGCAAGAGGGGTTGGCTCTGAGTCTGCTCAGAGAACTGGGGATTAGAAATTATACAGAAGGGCAACAGGAATACTTTACTGAAAGAGCCTATCAATGTAATCCACATGCTATGTGCAAAACTAGTCAGGGAATATTATTTGTAGGGTATTACCCATTGCAATAAATCATATCTTTACATGACATTTATGCACATGGTATGACAATACAAGCTCATAACGAGCTTCTTTTGTCTTGTGGCCCTCAGGCTTTCAGGCAACCCTCCTTTCTATGATGAAACTGATGATGACGACTATGAAAACCACGACAAGAACCTGTTCAGGAAGATCTTGGCTGGGGACTATGAGTTTGACTCTCCATACTGGGACGACATCTCAGAATCAGGTACATTTAAGATGAAGTGACAGGAGACTGGGTGAATGACAGTTTACTGGGTAAACAGCAATTCAAAAGGGAGGATATCATCTTTGTTCTCTGATTCCATCAGGAATAGTAACTGCTGTTTGTTGAGATTATGCTTTATTTTGTTTCAGCAAAAGGCCTGGTAACCCGTATGATGGAGGTAGACCAGGATCAGAGACTGACTGCTCAGGAGGCCATCAACCATGAGTGGTATGGAAAATATACATTATTAACACAGTAGCCTACTATTAGAGATATAACAGAAGACCAGGCCCCCTGTGTATCTCTCCAGCCCAGTGATGATCTATGGTACGAAGCCTCCAGTGATGACCCATGGCAAGAAGCCTCCAGTGATGATCCATGGCACGAAGCCTCCAGTGATGATCCATGGCAAAAAGCCTCCAGTGATGATCCATGGCACAAAGCCTCCAGTGATGATCCATGGCAAGAAGCCTCCAGTGATGATCCATGGCAAGAAGCCTCCAGTGATGATCCATGGCACAAAGCCTCCAGTGATGATCCATGGCAAGAAGCCTCCAGTGATGATCCATGGCACGAAGCCTCCAGTGAGGAGTCATGGCACGAAGCCTCCAACGACGGCCTCCAGACCGGAGCCTCCAGCGACGGCCTCCAGTCCGGAGCCTCCAGCGACGTCCTCCAGTCCGGAGCCTCCAGCGACGTCCTCCAGTCCGGAGCCTCCAGCAACGGTCTCCAGTCCGGAGCCTCCAGAGACGGTTTCCAGTCCGGAGCCTCCAGCGAAGGCCTCCAGTCCGGAGCTTCCAGCAACGGCCTCCAGTCCGGAGCCTCCAGCGACGGCCTCCAGTCTGGAGCCTCCAGAGACGGCCTCCAGTCCGGAGCCTCCAGCGAGGGTTCCCAGTCCGGGGCCCGCAACGAGGGTGCCCAGCCAGGGTCCTCAGTCCGGGGCCGCAACGAGGGTCCCCAGTCCGGTGCCCGCAACGAGGGTCCCCAGTTCGGGGCCCACAGAGAGGGTCTCCAGTCCAGCCAGCAGCGAGGGTCCTCAGTCCGGGGCCCGCAACGAGGGTCCCCAGTCCGGGTCGGCGATGAGGGTCCCCGCACCAGAGGTGACACCAAAGTGGGGTGAGCCAGAGGTGGAGCGGGGTCTACGTCCCGCACCAGAGCCGCCACCGTGGTTAGATGCCCACCCAGACCCTCCCCTATAGGTTCAGGTTTTGCGTCCGGAGTCCGCACCTTTGGGGGGGGGATACTGTCACGCCGTGACCTTAGAGACGTTTTATTTCTCTATTTGGTTAGGTCAGGGTGTGATGTGGGGTGGGCATTCTATGTTTTGTTTTCTATGTTTCTTTATTTCTATGTTTTGGCCAAGTATGGTTCTCAATCAGGGACAGCTGTCTATCGTTGTCTCTGATTGGGAATCATACATAGGTAGCCCTTTTTCCCTCCTTTCAGTGTGTGTAGTTGACTTTTGTTAGTGGCACTATAGCCCTGTACGCTTCATGGTTGTTTCTTCGTTTGTTGTTTTGTTGGCGACATTTTAAATGAAAAGGTAAATAAAATGTACGCTCAGCACGCTGCACTTTGGTCCACTTCTTTCCACAGCCGTGACAGTACTATGGATGGAGATATACTGATGACCACAGTACTATGGAGATATACCGATGACCACAGGACTATGGAGATATACTGGATGACCACAGTACTATGGAGATATACTGGATGACCACAGTACTATGGAGATATACTGGATGACCACAGTACTATGGAAATATACTGGATGACCACAGTACTATGGAGATATACTGGATGACCACAGTACTATGGAAATATACTGGATGACCACAGTACTATGGAGATATACTGGATGGCCACAGTATTACGGAGATATACTGGATGGCCACAGTACTACGGAGATATACCGAAGGACCACAGTACTATGGAGATATACTGGATGGCCACAGTACTATGGTGATATACCGGATGACCACAGTACTATGGAGATATACTGGATGACCACAGTACTATGGAGATATACTGGATGACCACAGTACTATGGAGATATACCGGATGACCACAGTACTATGGAGATATACTGGATTACCACAGTACTATGGAGATATACTGGATGACCACAGTACTATGGAGAAATACTGGATGACCACAGTACTATGGAGATATACTGGATGACCACAGTACTATGGAGATATACCGGAGGGTCACAGTACTACGGAGATATACTGGATGACCACAGTACTATGGAGATATACTGGATGACCACAGTACTATGGAGATATACTGGATGACCACAGTAATATGGAAATATACTGGATGACCACAGTACTATGGAGATATACTGGATGGCCACAGTATTATGGAGATATACTGGATGGCCACAGTACTACGGAGATATACCGAAGGACCACAGTACTATGGAGATATACTGGATGGCCACAGTACTACGGAGATATACTAGATGGCCACAGTACTACGGAGATATACTGAATGACCACAGTGAATAACAACCAGATGAATTTAGAGTAGGATGTGTTCATGATAAGGATACAGTGTGTTCTTAAATGACCAGGAGTCAAATTTGACAATGTCATTATGTTGGTTGGAGCCATGATGATTCATAGTTGTTATAGATGCTGTTTCATTAGTAATACTCATCTACATCTGCTGAGCTGTCACTAGCTTGGTTTCCCTCAGATTTGCATGCAAATATTCAATAATGCGCATAATTTTTTTTCTCCCACCAGAGATGTGTTTCCATCAAATTGACTTGTTGCAAATAAAAGGCTATGCATGAGGACATAATGCGCATAACAATTATTTTTGCAGTTAAATTCCTATATACGGAATAAAAAAGACAAGTTGCATGGATTTCCATCACATTTTCAACTCTAATAATAGTTTTGTCACATTGAAAGTTGTTATAAAGCTAATGTGCCCACTCTGGTTACTGGTCTTGGCACAATTGCTCTAGCCAACAGCTCGCAGATACAGTGTGGGTATCAAATCAAAGTTTATTTGTCACGTGCGCCGAATACAACAGGTGTAGTAGACCTTACAGTGAAATGCTTACTTACAGGCTCTAACCAACGGTGAAATTTTTAAGTAGAAAATGTACTATGCTACTTACAAGATGAGATTTTAATGGAGAATAGTGAGATTAAGGCAGTCAAGCAGTGATCATGATGTCACCAGAATAAGACCCTTATTGGAAAGGAGCATCAAGTTCATCACGGTGCACGTTCACCACCCTGTGAAGTTTGTCATAATTTATTTAATCTGGATGCTTTCCTGAGTGGTAGTGGGAGGACCACACAACATTTCATCCCGTGACTCCAAGTTTACTTCGGTATCATGGGTTTTACTGCCATTTTGCACATAATTAATTGTATCAACACATAAAGATCCCACCTTGTCTAGCGTATTTTGTTTTGTCGACATTTGGAAACAAATGATCTGTTTCCATCAGGCTTGTCGTGATATTTTTTATCCGACGTACTATACCCACATAAAAAGGTTGGGTGGAAACCTATAGTGAAGTTACCTTTTCCCTCTTTATCTTCTCAGGATTTCTGGAAATGCAGCCTCAAATAAGAATATTAAGGATAATGTCTGTGCACAGATAGAGAAGAACTTTGCCAAAGCTAAGTGGAAGGTAAGTCTCTTTATCAGTTCTATTTTGTCATCACTGAAGGAGAGATTGAAGGAAACTATCTATCACACATTTTTTATATAAGTTTTATGGGCCTTGAGAATTTGAAATGGGATATGTGACTGGTGAAAGTGCAAGGCTTTTGAATTAGAAACATATTCTGTAAAATATATCAAATATATAGTAACTAGGCCTCTTGAGTTGAGTGTGTACTGCGACTGCCTCCCACAGAAAGCAGTGCGGGTCACTACCATGATGAAGCGACTGAGAGCGCCAGATAAAGGTGTTGACTCGGGGACTCCCGGCCCAGCAGTAGCAACCAGCCCTGCAGCAGGAGAACCAGCCCCAGCTCCAGCAGACCCCCAGGCTCCCAGTGACCCCTCTGCAGCCCCCGCTGCTGCAGCTCCTGAGGGGGAGCCTGCTGCTGTCACAGAGCCCCCTGCTGAAATGGAGGCCGTGTCATGTGATGTCACTCCCCAGGCTGCAGCAGAAGTCACAGCTCCACCTGAGGAGGAGGCCACCCCAGAGGAGGTTGATCTTTTGTCGCGGTGTAACGGAGAGGCTCCAACTCCCCTCCAACCGGCTGCTGAAGCTGGGGATGAGCAGGGTTAGACAGCCACCGCCCTCCTATGCCACCTTCACTCCCAGAGATCCTCCTTCCTGCACACTGTACATTAGCTGCTAGCATGGTGACACTGACTCTGCTTATCTCTCACTTGCAGCGTTAGTAACATCTCACAGAGCCTGTATGCTATCTTTCCTGAGTGTTGAATTTACCTGGCTACATTTTTATATGTATTTTGTCTCTTTAAAACTGCCCTCTGGCCTTACAGGGGCTTTTTATGTCTAATGCAGCCCAGATTATGCCATATTATGTTGTTTTTTTGCGGGAAAGGAGGTTTACGTTATAGCTAACAGCTACATATTTTCCTCTGAACTTTTGCCTTTTGTAATGAAAGTGTAATGTAATTATGCCAAACCTGCTTTGATTTCCTCTTAATGAAACATGTTTGGGAACTTTTCCCCCAGTCCTACTCTCATATTATTCCACTCCATTATCATGGCAGTCAATAAGGTAATGAACAGCTTGGCTTTGCTCTCGTAGTGTTGATTTGACATCATGATCTGTAAAACTCCTCCTTCACACCCCCCTCTAAACAATAATATATTTATTTTTTGGGGGTGACCATTGCTCTCTTTGTTATTTTTAGTATACACTGATCAGTAGTTCTGTTTGTGCTGCAGTAAGTAGGTTTACTGGGGGATGCAGCAGGCCCAGTGTTAGTGAAAGTCAGTATCCACACCATTACCACCCATCTGCTTAGGAAAGAACCACATGGCTGTCAGTGTAAAGATTCTGTATATAGAAACCTTTGTAGAAGTAACAAAAACAGCATGTATTCTTAACTTTCGCTGTTAATTTCACATTTGTAAGCACTTGGTTAAAAAGAAAAACGTACTAATCCTGCTACTGACCTTTAACCTGGAAACATGAAGGTATTTTGTAGCTCTTTATGAATTTCACAATTGGCCTCTGTCCTAACATATCCATCCTATGTGACTAGATTAACTTTTTCTATTTCTTTAAATGTGTTTTACATTCTGTTTCTGATTCACCACTTATTCATTCTTATACATCCTTAATACGTGGATGTATTTATAAAGAAATATAATTTATAATTTAGTCTACAAGGAAAACTATTACATACATTTTTCTGTGTAAAAGCACCACTGTAAAAGGCATTTCTGCCCCCCACCAGCTTTGTGACACGTTTTTTTGTTGCTTAAAGGAAACAGAAGAATTAAGAGCAATTGTGTTAAAACATCTTTAATATTTACAAACATATGTATTTATTTATCTATTTATTCATATGTTTACTTATTCTCAAGATATTCATAACAATAATATGAATCAGAATCGTTTTCGGTTTATAGCCCGGCTCCCTTCAGTATGGTCGATAATAAGGTATGCAAGAGTTCTCTGGAATCGCCATACATTTTGCAATATTCAACTTGCTGCCGAAACTGTGATTATTCTCTTGGTGTCCTGTATAGAGTACAGTTCTCCATAGAGTGCATGTACAGTACGTACCTGTACGTTGAAAGCCTGTAGTCCGTAAGAACCGTCGATACCCTATCCAGATGGCCAGTCAATAACACATGGCCAGTGTCAAACAAGGCCGAGTCTAGATCATATTAGTCATGCTTGACTTGGTCCCCTCTTTCTGTACTGTATTTACAGTGCCATCCTCCACACAGCCTTCATCCTTCCTTGTCACAGCTAGACAGTGGTTTTATTAACAGTACACAGTAGCTATAATATACACAGTATATTCATGTGTTTTATGGGTCCCTCTGCAGGTTACTTTTCAAGGGACTAAGTTTTATGGAATATGTATTTAAGACAATTTGGAGCAATTATTTTCAATAGAATGCACAAAGTCAAATTAAATTCGCTCCTTTTCTGAAGGATCGGGAGATAACTTATTGCTCCCCAGTCTATTGTTTATTCACATCTCTATCTACGAAAAGGTATTGATTGATTGATATGCATATTCAGAAACATTATTGAGATATAGCATTACACAATGTCTTTATTTTGTCAAAACATTAGATTTCCCACGAAAAGCTTAACAGGAATATCTGAAATAAGTTGTGTGAATATACCATTTTGTGTCATTCATCCTCTTAAGACCACAAATAAATACTGTTACACAATCTAAAGCAATGCTTTGTTCCACATCTGTTCATTTCTCCATGCACTTTCTGATGTACCTGTTGTTTTTGATGTAATGTTCATCAGGACCAGTGGTCACCTGTAGGTTCTGACTGTTTCTCATGTGTAAGCTCTGTACTGTACTCGTTGACTGAGTTCATGACTTTGATGGTAATAAAAGTTTATCCATGGAATATCTGTGGCTATCTCACGTGTGCCCCTCAGCCATTTAATTTTCTACAATGTGCTATACATGGCCAGAAATCAAATCAAATTTGTCACATACACATGGTTAGCAGATGTTAATGCGGGTGTAGCGAAATGCTTGTGCTTCTAGTTCCGACAATGCAGTAATAACCAACAAGTAATCTAACTAACAATTCCAAAACTACTGTCTTATACACAGTGTAAGGGGATAAAGAATATGTACATAAAGATATATGAATGAGTGATGGTACAGAGCAGCATAGGCAAGATACAGTAGATGGTATCGAGTACAGTATATACATATGAGATGAGTATGTAAACAAAGTGGCATAGTTAAAGTGATACATGTATTACATAAGGATGCAGTAGATGATATAGAGTACAGTATATACGTATGCATATGAGATGAATAATGTAGGGTATGTAACATTATATAAGGTAGCATTGTTTAAAGTGGCTAGTGATATATTTTACATCATTTCCCATCAATTCCCATTATTAAAGTGGCTGGAGTTGAGTCAGTGTCAGTGTGTTGGCAGCAGCCACTCAATGTTAGTGGTGGCTGTTTAACAGTCTGATGGCCTTGAGATAGAAGCTGTTTTTCAGTCTCTCGGTCCCAGCTTTGATGCACCTGTACTGACCTCGCCTTCTGGATGATAGCGGGGTGAACAGGCAGTGGCTCGGGTGGCTGTTATCCTTGATCTTTATGGCCTTCCTGTAACACCGGGTGGTGTAGGTGTCCTGGAGGGCAGGTAGTTTGCCCCCGGTGATGCGTTGTGCAGACCTCACTACCCGCTGGAGAGCCTTACGGTTGTGGGCGGAGCAGTTGCCGTACCAGGCGGTGATATAGCCCGCCAGGATGCTCTCGATTGTGCATCTGTAGAAGTTTGTGAGTGGTTTTGGTGACAAGCCGAATTTCTTCAGCCTCCTGAGGTTGAAGAGGCGCTGCTGCGCCTTCTTCACGATGCTGTCTGTGTGAGTGGAACAATTCAGTTTGTCTGTGATGTGTATGTCGAGGAACTTAAAACTTGCTGCCCTCTCCACTACTGTTCCATTGATGTGGATAGGGGGGTGTTCCCTCTGCTGTTTCCTGAAGTCCACAATCATCTCCTTAGTTTCGTTGACGTTGAGTGTGAGGTTATTTTCCTGACACCACACTCTGAGGGCCCTCACCTCCTCCCTGTAGGCCGTCTCGTCGTTGTTGGTAATCAAGCCTACCACTGTTGTGTCGTCCGCAAACTTGATGATTGAGTTGGAGGCGTGCGTGGCCACGCAGTCGTGGGTGAACAGGGAGTACAGGAGAGGGCTCAGAACGCACCCTTGTGGGGCCCCAGTGTTGGGGATCAGCGGAGTGGAGATGTTGTTGCCTACCCTCACCACCTGGGGGCGGCCCGTCAGGAAGTCCAGTACCTAGTTGCACAGGGCGGGGTCGAGACCCAGGGTCTCGAGCTTGATGACGAGCTTGGAGGGTACTATGGTGTTGAATGCCGAGCTGTAGTCGATGAACAGCATTCTCACATAGGTATTCCTCTTGTCCAGATGGGTTAGGGCAGTGTGCAGTGTGGTTGAGATTGCATCGTCTGTGGACCTATTTGGGCAGTAAGCAAATTGGAGTGGGTCTAGGGTGTCAGGTAGGGTGGAGGTGATATGGTCCTTGACTAGTCTCTCAAAGCACTTCATGATGACGGAAGTGAGTGCTACGGGGCGGTAGTCGTTTAGCTCAGTTACCTTAGCTTTCTTGGGAACAGGAACAATGGTGGCCCTCTTGAAGCATGTGGGAACAGCAGACTGGTATAGGGATTGATTGAATATGTCCGTAAACACACCGGCCAGCTGGTCTGCGCATGCTCTGAGGGTGGGGATGCTGTCTGGGCCTGCAGCCTTGCGAGGGTTAACACGTTTAAATGTCTTACTCACCTCGGCTGCAGTGAAGTAGAGTCCACATGTTTCCGTTGCAGGCAGTGTCAGTGGCACTGTATTGTCCTCAAAGCGGGCAAAAAAGTTATTTAGTCTGCCTGGGAGCAAGACATCCTGGTCCGTGACTGGGCTGGTTTTCTTCTTGTAGTCCGTGATTGACTGTAGACCCTGCCACATTCCTCTGGTGTCTGAGCCGTTGAATTCAGATTCTACTTTGTCTCTGTACTGATGCTTAGCTTGTTTGATAGCCTTGCGGAGGGAATAGCTGCACTGTTTGTATTCGGTCATGTTACCAGTCACCTTGCCCTGATTAAAAGCAGTGGTTCGCGCTTTCAGTTTCACGCGAATGCTGCCATCAATCCACGGTTTCTGGTTAGGGAATGTTTTAATCGTTGCTATGGGAACGACATCTTCAACGCACATTCTAATGAACTCGCACACTGAATCAGCGTATTCGTCAATGTTGTTATCTGACGCAATACGAAACATATCCCAGTCCACGTGATGGAAGCAGTCTTGGAGTGTGGAGTCAGCTAGGTCAGACCAGTGTTGGACAGACCTCAGCGTGGGAGCTTCTTTTTTTAGTTTCTGTCTGTAGGCAGGGATCAACAAAATGGAGTCGTGGTCAGCTTTTCCGAAAGGAGGGCGGGGCAGGGCCTTATATGCGTCGCGGAAGTTAGAGTAACAATGATCCAAGGTTTTTCCACCCCTGGTTGCGCAATCGATATGCTGATAAAATTTAGGGAGTCTTGTTTTCAGATTAGCCTTGTTAAAATCCCCAGCTACAATGAATGCAGCCTCCGGATAAATGGATTACAGTTTGCAAAGAGTCAAATAAAGTTCGTTCAGAGCCATCAATGTGTCTGCTTGGGGGGGGGGATATATACGGCTGTGATTATAATCGAAGAGAATTCTCTTGGTAGATAATGTGGTCGACATTTGATTGTGAGGAATTCTAAATCAGGTGAACAGAAGGATTTGAGTTCCTGTATGTTCATTTCATCACACCATGTCTCGTTAGCCATAAGGCATACGCCCCCGCCCCTCTTCTTACCAGAAAGATGTTTGTTTCTGTCCGCGCGATGCGTGGAGAAACCCGCTGGCTGCACCTCCTCCGATAGCGTCTCTCCAGTGAGCCATGTTTCCGTGAAGCAAAGAACGTTACAGTCTCTGATGTCCCTCTGGAGTGCTACCCTTGCTCGGATTTCATCAACCTTGTTGTCAAGAGACTGGACATTGGCGAGAAGAATGCTAGGGAGTGGTGCACGATGTGCCCATCTCCGGAGTCTGACCAGAAGACCGCCTCGTTTCCCTCTTTTACGGAGTTGTTTTTTTGGGTTGCCGCATGGGATCCATTCCGTTGTCCTGTTTGATGGGCAGAACACAGGATCCGCGTCGCGAAAATCATATTCGTGGTCGTACTGATGGTGAGTTGACGTTGATCTTATATTCAGTAGTTCTTCTCGACTGTATGTAATGAAACCTAAGATGACCTGGGGTACTAATGTAAGAAATAACACGTAAAAAAACAAAAAACTGCATAGTTTCCTAGGAACGCGAAGCGAGGCAGCCATCTCTGTCGGCGCCGGAACTGGACTTATCTAGAACATGTCTTATCTAGAACGGCAAGCAACTATACAATCCAGGGCAAAGACTCAGGGCTCGATTCAATCCGTATTGAGGAAGATCAGCGATATAGCGCAACTGAAATGTAAAGGCAATTTCTGATCAACCCAACATATACTTTGTTTACCGTGAATGCGGTCTCCACTAATGCGCGGACATTGCTATAGTGCTGATCTTCAGTGCTAAGGATTGAATCGAGCCCTCGGTGTTGTAAATTAAAGCTGACTCATAAAAGCAGCTTGTACATGAAATTACATGATCAAGCTTCATTTGGAAAGATGGACAGATTCACCAATGACTCATAAGCAGGCACCTCATATTATGCCCTCTCTGTCATATTTGATATGTGTTTAGCCAGTAGGCACTGTAGACTAGAGAGCCTACTGGCCAGGATACTTGGAATTGATTCAGATTGGTTTCTGAATGGTAATGGGTAAAGACGCCTCTCTGGGCTGAGATGGGAATGGGATATCCTTCCTCTAGTGAGGCTTCCCATGTTTTAGGCCTTCTTTTCATCTGTATTCAGCCATCCATACTGTCGTTAGGCCTGAGAGAGATGCTCTCCAGCTCTTTCACTGTGACATGTAATGACTACATTAAGTTGTGTTGGGAGGAATGAGACTGTCAGTTTCCTGACCCTCCTAAAGACTGGCGGCTACTGAAATTCAAGGCCAGTGATCACAGCTATACCTTAATTGCTACATACATTTTTGTACTTACAAATTCATTATATATACTCATTGTTTCTTGAAGAATATAACTTATAAATGCCTTATGAGCTTGGTTCAACTATTGTACCCCACCAGAAACCAAAATATAGGGCTCTATTCAATCTGTATCGCGGAAGTTCAGCGTTACAGCATGATTTAAATTGAAAGGCAATGGTCCTGTGTCAGCAGTGACTGCATTCATGATAAACACTGCACATAATGACCTTAAAATAGAACTGCCAATTTCAGGTCATATGTAATGTCATTCAGCCCGCCTCTCTTAATAAACCACTCAGCTTTACTGTTTACTATGGAAGTTTCTGTTTCCTGTGACACTGAAGTGACATCATCCATCATCATCAGAGGGACTGAATGAACAAAGATTATGACAATGATAAATATGTGCAGTTTGTCTCATTGATTTCCTGGCAGATGAAAAGTAAACACAGACACAATACAAAGACACTGCTCATTCATCGTTGTCCTCAGCCCTGGACAGTGTCTTAAAATGACGTACTGTTTCATTGCTGGAACCAATGAGGTGTCAGTCAAGTGTAACTTGGTTTAAGTGACATTGCTGATAATAATGGACATTTTCTGTTCAATGTTATTATACATTGAAATAGATTAATTCCAATATTAAGGTTGATCATGATTTATGGTAACATACATCATACCATTCTTATATTTGACATGGCCACTTGGGTGTCCTGCCATCTACTGGGTGAAATACTACAATGCAGTTTGTAGGTGGAGAAACAAATTATTCTTCCAAAGCAACAGCAAAATGAAGGGGGAGAAAGAAAAAAACCAATACAAAGAAATGGCATAAGACCCGAGAGGTTTTGAGAGGGATAGGAGAACAACAGAAAAAGATCATTGTATAACTAACTGCCTTTACCATTGACTTGTGTGATGGTCAAATGAATTCATTGAATAACTAATGTGTATGACATATTATACTCAATTGCTTGTGGAAACAAAAAATCATAGTACAGTAATGACATGGTTTATGCTATAACTGTCCAGCATGGAGCAGCATTGCTTTCCTTCTATTTTCTCTTCTTTACCTATAGTCTAGTGGCAAGTCCTCCACATTTTTAAAGATACACTTACCAGAGGTAGAACAAAACGCAACCATGTTCTCTCACATTTCTGTCTCCCATTTATGAAATGGATGGTTGTGTAAAAATATTTTACTCCAAAAGTGGTTAAATTGATAGATATTGTGACACACACCCTAAATTCAAAAAGTGCAGAATAATATCTGCTTAAGGGGGGGGATGGGCCACATAACCTTATGTAACCCAATATTGCAAGCTCTGAAATTGCTCAAATTTGGAATACAAGTAGTCAGTTTTCTGCCCTGCATACACAATTAAACAGGATGAGCATATTTTAATGCATCTTGGAAATATAGACCTGTAAACAAAGGCTCTAATATCAACTATTCATGTAAGCTTTAGTTATTGGTAGCTGATTAATACACAACTTGCTCTCATTCAGTGCATTATGGTCCTGGCTGATATAAATACATACAGTTACACTTGTATTTTGATGTTGTGGCTATTGTAATCGGCTCTAAGGAAAACAAGTGGCTCAGACATCAAAATAAACATTTTGGGTCTGAGGTTCCTTAAAATGATTTTGTATCTTTAGCCCCTAGTCTTGCAATTTAGTCATCGAGGCACCACAGATTATCTTTGGGGCCACCCTGGATTTAGCCTTGAATCTAATATGGCGTCCAAAATCCAATGCGGCTGCTATAAGACCATTTGACGGCGTTAAATTCAATGGTGGCAGGTAGCCTAGCGGTGAAGAGTGTTGGGCCAGTAACTGAAAGGTTGCTGGTTCGATACGCCAAGCAGACTAGGTGAAAAATCTGTTGATGTACAGTACCTTTGAGCAAGGCACTTAATGCTAATTGCTCCTATAAATCGCTCTGGATAAGAGCGTCGGCTAAATGTGTAAATATGAATTTTGTAGATGAGGCCTCTTTTCAGAATTGTGTACAGCACTCAGGCACATAAATACTGTTTTTATGTAAATCAATACAGCTGAATCCAACTAGCTTGTCAATGTGTTTGTGTTTTTCAAGACACAAACATATTTGTTTAGGCAGGCAGCTAAATTATGATTTTAGGTTTCACAGATAACTGGTCATTCTGGGCAAGCTGCAGCAACAATGGCAATATCCTTCCTATATGACTGGCATGGTATTCAGGGCTGTGTGGTAATCCGTTTCCATTTCTACAACAGTTTGGTGCAGGCAGATGCAGCTTGCATGCCAATGAGACCCATTGACTAACTTAATCGTTATCTCATCCTGACTGATGCTGAGGATAGTCCAGTAGAGGATTATGGTCTGGGACAAGCCCACCAGGAGATGAGGAGAGTGACAGAACCTGTGAGGGTGACCTCAGTTTACTTAGAGTGTAGGTCATAGACTATGACTGTGAAGCGTTGGTTATGACTCTACACACATATACAGTACATTTGAAGATGATCCCTGGGCTTTAATGGAAAGTAAAGGGGTTGCAGAGGTGGTGTTACTGATCAAGCATGGTGCACAAAGACCACTATTTCACAGCCAATCCCCAGCCACCATATACGATCACATACAGAATCTTTGTTTAAGTTTGACCATCCTAAGGTGCCTCTTGTTTGCCATAGATGGCATTATGTCCTCATAGGGCTGATGGGATAACTGAACAATTTCCCATTCCAATGCATGAGTCACCACAGCATTAGAGCTCATTCTTCACATGCTATCCAGTTCAGGTGTCACATGTGCTGGCCAGCCATGGGTGGTAGCAAAATAGGTACATATAAGGGCTGTCACGCGGGACTAGGTGTGTGTGCAGGAATCAGACGCAGAGAGAGAATAACGGAGTAAAGTGCTTTACTATTGCACACCAATACAATACAGGGCGCAGGACACTATACCAGACAACCCAAAACCACAGGGTGTCCAGTATAGAGAATAAAATACACCACGACCTAATATGTACACACGTAACAAAAGACAATCCCGCACAAAACAAGGGCGGGTCAAACTACTACATATAGGGAAGCTAATTAAACCAAAATACACACAGGTGAAACTAATAAGACAAAACCAACAGACAAACAAAAAAGGGATCGGTAGCAGCTAGTAAGACGGTGATGACGACCACCGAGCACCGCCCGAACAGGCAGTGGAGCCAACTTCGGGGGAAGTCGTGACAGTACCCCCCCCCCGACGCGCGGCTCCCTCAGCGCGCCACCACCAGCCTCGAGGACGACCCGGAGGACGAGGCACCGGGCAATCCGGGTGGAGGCGGTGGAAATCTGTCAGGAGAGAAGGGTCCAAAATGTCCCCCACCGGAACCCAGCATCTCTCCTCCGGACTGTACCCCTCCAAGTCCACGAGGTACTGTAGGACCCTCACCTGGCGTCTCGAGTCCAGAATGCCACGGACTGTGTATGCCGGGGACCCCTCGATGTCCAGAGGGGGCGGAGGGACCTCAGGCACCTCATCTTCTTGCAGGGGACCAGCCACCACCGGAGAGGCACATGAAATGAAGGGTTAATACGGTAATACCTAGGAAGTTGTAACCTGTAACACACCTCGTTTATTCTCCTCAGGACTTTGAACGGCCCCACACACTGCGGCCCCAGCTTCCGACAGGGCAGGCGGAGGGGCAGGTTTCGGGTCAAGAGCCAGACCCTGTCCCCCGGTGCAAACACAGGGGCCTCAGCTCTTTTGACTCAGAGGCTCGTGACTTGGAATACTTGGTGTTGCCATGCCAAGCAGTCTGCTGCCTTTTCTGTATCCAGACAATGGTGTTTGAGTGTAATTATGGCAGGCATATTGGATTCCCAACATAGTTGAGTACAGGTCATAAGTACAACACACAAACCTGAAAGATGTTTCATTTAAAACATATACAGGTGAACCACCATTTAATGGTATTGTGGCAGCCATTTCAGATTTTGGGAGCCATAATGGATTTGGAGTCAAATCTAGGGTAGCCCCCTAACTTAATTGCAGGCTGAACATATAAAATCCACAGAGGAACCTTTGACTGAAAATAAATGACAGTATTTACTGTCTCAGCCCACTTGTTTCCCTTACAGTCGATTAGATTACAATAGCCACAAAAAATAAAAGTGTAACTGTACAGTATGTATTTATATCAGGCAGAACCATACAGCACTGAATGAGAGCAAGGTGTCTATTAATCAGATACCAAAAAGTAAAGCTTACATTCACCATAAAAATTCTTAGTTGATATTTACGCCTATTGTATCTATCAATCTAAAGTAAAGTGAAGTAAAATATGTTTTGTCTTTTGTTCTACCTCGGGTAGGGGTATCTCTAAAACTGAAGCCCTTTTTTGAATATTGGTCACTGGCCTACTCCCAATGGTTCTATCCATCCAGAAGGTTTGTCCTAAAACCCAAATGTAGGTTTTGCTGAGCCTAGTGCCTAGAGTTTTTCCTGGTCAGGCAGTAAGAAGGTAGGATAGTTTGTAAAATACCTTTTAAATTGTAAATAACCCTAACTCGGACCCAAAACCACATACAGTATTTCATGCAGTACATTGCAATTGCTATGAGAACAGTTGATCTGCTCAAACCACCACCAGGCAGCCACCCCAGGTTAGGACACATGATGTCAGTGGATTATCAGATCTATCTAAGTAGCAGAGTGGGTGTGACTGTCTGGTTAGGACCAGTGACTGACTGAGAATCTTCTGAAGGTCATGTCAGAACAATCAACCAGTTTCATTGGATTCCAAACTGCTGCCTCTCACTGTTCCCAGTTCAGAATCAATCTCCCTGGTCCAACAAAGCCATTTGTGTTCTTCGGCTCTCTGTTGTGTGCTGTGGGAGAGACGGAGGAGATTGTTGATACCCACTGAAAGTCATGTCTGCTTCATAATGATCACAGTCCTTGATCAGACCGACTGATAAGGAAGGATAGTATTGTCTGAAGAATTCCTCTCATGGAAAGTCACTTGAATGATGTCAGTGTGTCATGGCATGTTAGAGATAGCATCCCACGACAGTTCTCTTTGAGATGTGTGGTGTCTTGCAGTTCTCTGTCTAACGGTTCCAAATTACACAGAAGATGCTGCGCTAACCCACCAAGGCACAAGAAATTGAAGACGACTGATTGCCATGAGTAAACATAGCCTTTCACTGATATCTTGTTATTTTGCCCATCTCTAATCTGTCAGAGAGGTACAGTAGAGGTACTGTATTGGTGGGTACCATACAGTAGTTGTACTGGCTTCATCATGGCCAACATTACAACACCAATTCAGGCCCCCATTGTAGGGAAATGAGAGCTGGCCACTAGATGTTGGTGTCCTTGTATTAAGGGTTGGGAAGTCTACCACCCACACTGTCTCCAAGCTTTGCTCCACTGTTCCCCGTCAGCTGCTGTCAGCCATCAGATAAGCTGGGTAACAGCGCTCCATCTATGGGGCAGGGTGGGGATGGACAATAGGGCCCAGTGATGTTCAGACAATGCCATGTTGCTCTGATGTCTCATTGTCTTCCCCACCCATCTGAGCTGTTGCCTGGAGTGGCCTCAAACAGAGATGACAGGCACAACTTCCTAACACTGAGGCAGGTCATGTTCTTATTGTCCCTGGACTGAGTAAGAGCCAAAAGGGGCAGCACTGCAGGAATGATGGGAGGCTCTCTTTGCAAACCCTAACCCTAGACTGGAAATTCATTATACCTCCAGTCGTAACACCAACCCTAGCTCTAACCCTACACTGGTAATACATTGTATTTACAGCCGTAAGTAATACTAACCTTAACCGTAAAGACGTTGCCAGAGAAGATAGCTGACATTTTACTTGCTCCTAACCGATTGTTTGTTTTTTTGCATTGCTTGTAACTTATTTTTCTTACTTATTTTGTACATAGTGATGCTGCTACCATCTCTTATGACCAAAAATATATTCTGGACATCAGAACAGCAATTAGTCACCACGAACTGGCAGAAGGTATGACGTGAACGACATACAGGCCCAAATCCCCGTCATTTGCGTGAAGAGATGACGGAGAAAAAGAGGACGGAGGTTGGGCAGACTTCTGAGAATTCGTACGCGATCAAATAAACTCCCCCTGTCTTCCGTTCTTCTAGCTAACTACCAACGGGACATCAAAAACTGTAATATCTTATGCTTCACAGAGTCATGGCTGAACGACGACATTATCAACATAAAGCTTGCTGGTTATATGCTGTATTGGCAGGATAAAATCACGATATGCAAATTTTCAGGGAAGGCAGCAACCAATATACAGTCAGTTAGGAAAGCTACGGCTAGCTTTTTCAAACAGAAATGTACATCCTGTAGCACTAATTCCAGTGTTTGGTACACTGCAAAGTCCATGGAGAAAATGAGCACCTCCTCCCAGCTGCCCACTGCACTGAGGCTAGGAAACACTGTCACCACCGATAAATCTACGATAATCGATCATTCCAATAAGCATTTTTCTTTGGCTGGCCACACTTTCCACCTGGCTACCCCTACCACGGTCAACAGCTCTACACCCCCCACAGCAACTTAATATAATAATAATATATGCCATTTAGCTGACGCTTTTATCCAAAGCGACTTACAGTCATGTGTGCATACATTCTACGTATGGGTGGTCCCGGGAATCGAACCCACTACCCTGGCGTTACAAGCACCATGCTCTACCAACTGAGCCACAGAAGGACCACTTGATAGACCACTTGATAGTGTTGATTGGTTGTTCCTGTGATTTTGACGCCATTTCTGGTCACAACTTGCAGACTTGTTTACGTGTTGCTGTGCATTTTGTTGCCAACCTTACTTTGCTACCAGACAACTTTACGGTTTTTACTTTTTAAGTACCGTTTATATTTTTGGTTTTTCCCTCAACTTTTTTTTTTTTTTTTTTTCATTAAACTTTTTCACTCCGGACGCTTTATCTGGACATGGTTCGTCAGGACCTCCAACAGCCGAAGCTAAGTAGTAACATTAACATGATGCCTTCTAATTGCAATTACTCATAATATACAGGAGAACGATCGCCTTACGGTGAGGATAGCTGTGCTACAAACCCAGCTTCAGACGCAATCGTTAGGCAAGGGTAATTTCAGTGTAGGAAAGGATGAAACAGCGTCTGTGCCACCAGTAAGTACAGTTAGTATAAATCCCCTCGCACGGTCCCCGCAGCCGGACAACTTTCTCACGGTTTCTGGAGGGAAATGCTGTAGGAATGCTCAACCGGTGTCGCTCATTCAGCCGACAGAAACTTTCAACCAGTTTTCTCCATTAAGCAACGAGTCGGAGTCAGAGGCCGAGCCTTCTCTTGTCTCTACTCCTCCCGTTACGGGGTCTGAGACGCCGAAGCTTCCCATCATTAGCTCTGACAAATTGAAAACTCTAGTCATTGGCGACTCCATTACCCGCAGTATTAGACTTAAAACAAATCATCCAGCAATCATACACTGTTTACCAGGGGGCAGGGCTACCGATGTTAAGGCTAATCTGAAGATGGTGCTGGCTAAAGCTAAAACTGGCAAGTGTAGATACTATAGAGGTATTGTTATCCACGTCGGCACCAACAATGTTAGGATGAAACAGGCAAAGATCACCAAGCGCACAGCCTCAATGTGTAAATCAGCTAAAAAGACGTGTCGGCGTCGAGTAATTGTCTCTGGCCCCCTCCCAGTTAGGGGGAGTGATGAGCTCTACAGCAGAGTCTCACAACTCAATCGCTGGTTGGAAACTGTTTTCTGCCCCTCCCAAAAGATAGAATTTGTAGATGATTGGCCCTCTTTCTGGGACTCACCCACAAACAGGACCAAGCCTGACCTGCTGAGGAGTGACAGACTCCCTCCTAGCTGGAGGGATGCTCTCATCTTATCTACCAACATAGACAGGGCTCTAACTCCTCTAGCTCCACAATGAAATAGGGTGCAGGCCAGGCAGCAGGCTGTTAGCCAGCCTGCCAGCATAGTGGAGTCTGCCACTAGCACAGTCAGTGTAGTCAGCTCAGCTATCCCCATTGAGACCGTGAACCATGGCAGTGTTCACCTTAGCAATCTCACTAGGATAAAGACCTCTTCCATTCCTGTCATTATTGAAAGAGATCATGATACCTCACATCTCAAACATAGGGCGACTTAATGTTAGATCCCTTACTTCAAAGGCAATTATAGTCAATGAACTAATCACAGATCATAATATTGATGTGATTGGCCTGACTGAAACATGGCTGAAGCCTGATGAATTTACTGTGTTAAATGAGGCCTCACCTCCTGGCTACACTAGTGACCATATCCCCCATGCATCCCGCAAAGGCGGAGGTGTTGCTAACATTTACAATAGCAAATTTCAAATTTTCGTCTTTTGAGCTTCTAGTCATGAAATCTATGCAGCATACTCAATCACTTTTTATAGCTACTGTTTACAGGCCTCCTGGGCCATATACAGCGTTCCTCATTGAGTTCCCTGAATTCCTATCGGAACTTGTATTCATAGCAGATAATATTCTAATCTTTGGTGACTTCAATATTCACATGGAAAAGTCCACAGACCCACTCCAAAAGGCTTTCGGAGCCATCATCGACTCAGTGGGTGTTGTCCAACATGTCTCTGGGCCACCTCACTGTCCCAGTCATACTCTGGACCTAGTTTTGTCCCATGGAATAAATATTGTGGATCTTAATGTTTTTCCTCATAATCCTGGACTATCGGACCACCATTTTATTACGTTTGCAATTGCAACAAATAATTTGCTAAGACCCCAACCAAGGAACATCAAAAGTTGTGCTATAAATTCACAGATATCACAAAGATTCCTTGATGTCCTTCCAGACTCCCTCTGTCTACCCAAGGACGCCCGAGGACAAAAATCAGTTAACCACCTAACTGAGGAACTCAATTTAACCTTGCACAATACCCTAGATGCAGTTGCACCCCTAAAAACTAAAAACATGTCTCATAAGAAACTAGCAAACTAGCTCCCTGGTATACAGAAAATACCCGAGCTCTGAAGTCTTCCGACTAGCTTGGAAAGACAGTACCGTGCAGTATCGAAGAGCCCTTACTGCTGCTCGATCATCCTATTTTTCCAACTTAATTGAGGAAAATAAGAACAATCCGAAATTCCTTTTTGATACTGTCGCAAAGCTAACTAAAAAGCAGCATTCCCCAAGAGAGGATGGCTTTCACTTCAGCAGTAATAAATTCATGAACTTCTTTGAGGAAAAGATCATGATTATTAGAAAGCAAATTACGGACTCCTCTTTAAATCTGCGTATTCCTTCAAAGCTCAGTTGTCCTGAGTCTGCACAACTCTGCCAGGACCTAGGATCAAGAGAGACACTCAAGTGTTTTAGTACTATATCTCTTGACACAATGATGAAAATAATCATGGCCTCGAAACCTTCAAGCTGCATACTGGACCCTATTCCAACTAAACTCCTGAAAGAGCTGCTTCCTGTGCTTGGCCCTCCTATGTTGAACATAATAAACGGCTCTCTATTCACCGGATGTGTACCAAACTCACTAAAAGTGGCAGTAATAAAGCCTCTCTTGAAAAAGCCAAACCTTGTTTAGAAAAGGCTGTTGTGCAGCAACTCACTGCCTTCCTGAAGACAAACAATGTATACAAAATGCTTCAGTCTGGTTTTAGACCCCATCATAGCACTGAGACTGTACTTGTGAAGGTGGTGAAAGACCTTTCAATGGCATCAGACCGAGGCTCTGCATCTGTCCTCGTGCTCCTAGACCTTAGTGCTGCTTTTGATACCATCGATCACCACATTCTTTTGGAGAGCTTGGAAACCCAAATTCGTCTACACGGACAAGTTCTGGGGTTTTAGGGTTTTAGGGGTTTGGGGTTTTAGGCTGTGTATCAGTTTCTCTCTGTGAATGGTTTGTCCTCTGACAAATCAACTGTAATTTCGTTGTTCCTCAAGGTTCCGTTTTAGGACCACTATTGTTTTCACTATATATTTTACCTCTTGGGGATGTCATTCGAAAACAATGTTAACTTTCACTGCTATGCGGATGACACACAGCTGTACATTTCAATGAAACATGGTGAAGCCCCAAAATTGCCCTCGCTAGAAGCATGTGTTTCAGACATAAGGAAGTGGATGGCTGCAAACGTTCTACTTTTAAACTCGGACAAAACAGAGATCTTCTGTTGAATCTGACAATTAATCTTAATGGTTGTACAGTCGTCTCAAATAAAACCGTGAAGGACCTCAGCGTTACTCTGGACCCTGATCTCTCTTTTGAAGAACATATCAAGACTGTTTCAAGGACAGCTTTTTTCGATCTTCGTAACATTGCAAAAATCAGAAACTTTCTGTCCAAAAATGATGCAGAAAACTTAATCCATACTTTTGTCACTTCTAGGATAGACTACTGCAATGCTCTACTTTCCGTCTACCCGGATAAAGCACTAAATAAACTTCAGCTAAATACGGCTGCTAGAATCCTGACTAGAACCCAAAAATGTGATCATATTTCTCCAGTGCTAGCCTCCCTACACTGGCTTCCTGTCAAGGCAAGGGCTGATTTCAAGGTTTTACTGCTAACCTACAAAGCATTACATGGGCTTGCTTCTGCCTACAGTATCTCTCTGATTTGGTCCTGCCGTACATACCTACACGTACGCTACGGTCATAAGATGCAGGCCTCCTAATTGTCCCTAGAATTTCTAAGCAAACAGCTGGAGGCAGGGCTTTCTCCTAGGGAGCTCAATTTTTATGGAATGGTCTGCCGACCCATGTGAGAGACGCAAACCCGGTCTCACCAACTTGTAACCGATGTGAAATGGCTAGCTAGTTAGCGGTGGTGCGCACTAACAGCAATTCAATCGGTGACGTCACTCGCTCTGAGACCTGGAATAGTTGTCCTCCTTGAGTGCTGTGGCTTTTGTGGCACGATGGGTAACGATGCTTCGTGGGTGACTGTTGTTGCAGAGGGTCTCTGGTTCCTGCCCGGGTCGAGGAGAGGGACTGAAGCTCTACTGTTACATACAGACGTGCAGTCAACTGATGAGCCTATCCTCCTGGGAAATTAAATGAGCGGCCTTTGACGCGCACCTGTTCGTCGGCTGTAAATGGGAAACTAATGTATCTCGTGGACAATAATGGGAGAATCGCCTCAATCACTTGTGGCAGGATGCGGCTGAGATATATCCAACCTGTCACTAATTTCCCTCTGGAATGCCAAGTAGCGAGGAATTCCAGAGTGGAAAGTAGGCTACTTGGACAGATACGGGTATGGCATGATTGCAGCGTGTCTTCCTTTCCAGACATTGGGCTAAATCCGCACACAAATCTAACAGAACATTTCCTGGGAGACGATAGCGATCATCATGAGCAAAAAAAGACATTCACGTCTCTGAAAACTCTCTCCTTTCTAAAAGCACGGTTTTCAATATCTTCCAATAACGCAAGAACATGGTTACCTTTTTTAAAAATTTGATACTCTTTTTACAGAACATGCACCCTGTTTTTAATTCAACATACCTTGCAATTAATTCCTCACACCTTTAATTGATAATTCCTAACAAATTGTTCATGAAGCTAATGCAAAGTTTACAACAGGCTTGGACACATTTGCTTCCCAAACTGCAATACCCCTACATAACCAGCAGAAAAATAGCTTACGTCAAGTCTAGACTTTGCGTAGAGATCATGTCCACGTCAAGTAAGGTTTTATAAATAACTTATTATAAGTGGTTTTCTGCGTAAGTCATACTTAAGATCAAAAAATTGTAAATCCGTTTTATAAATGAGGCCCCAGCTCTACAGATTGAATAGAGCCCTAAATCTGAAGTTCATTCAAACCCGCCATAGCAATGTTTACACCGTGTCTTTATTTACAATATTCAATATATATTCAAGTGCCCACACACTTCTAATTCTGAAAAGGGAAAGCATACCTGTGATGGGGGACACCCTGGTACTAGTTGCATGTTTTTATACAGTACCCATGACCACCCTGAGTTAATTTGACCATTGGAAATCAGGCTACTGCGTAAATACTGCAATACGGGTTTGATTGAATAGAGCAGTAAGTGTGCTGATCCGAGAGAGGCACACAGCGAGCTGATAGTGGGAACAGCCTCAGTATTCATCTTACACTGTTCATCTCCTCATCTCCCTCCTCATCTATTGAGTCCCACCCATGTGGCTCAGTTGACAGAGCATGGCACTTGCAACACTAGGGTTGTGGGTTCAATTGATGTGGGGGACCAGTATAAAATTTGGATAAGACCCTCTGCTAAATTATTACAATGTAAATGTATTTCCTCTGAGGGTTCTTGTCTTAGATAATAATAATAGAGCATCACTGTCAGTCAAGCTGCCAGTGATGCCCTTGTCTGCCACAAATGGCTAGTAGCTCATCATACTCTCTCTGAGGAAGCTTGGAACATTTAATCCCAAAAGGTCTGAGTGATATTTAAAATATAATATGGACACATCAGAATAAAAGTAGACCATTCCATTCTTTATAAATATAGAGCTTTAATTTATTAGTCAGCAACAACAATGGAAAGGGAAGAGAAAGTAATTTACACAAGTCATTACAATAACGTCAGCTCTGTCTGTGCATTTAATCTTTTTTTCAGAAAGTCTTAACCGAGCAAAACAAAACAAAAACACTCCAAAAGTAAAAATCATTTTTTTGTTTGTTGCTGTAACACCCTGTTTTCAACTAGAGGAGAGTAACAGGGGCTGTCTGGTTTTATTCTGGGAAAATGAATAGTATTCTATAGTGAAGAGTGGAAGGGCGAGCATGTCAATATCTGTAGGTACATTACACATAGTAGTTCTCATCCATTCAGTTTTTCTATGTGGCACTGAGGCTGTCCCTCAGACCTTGGCTGAAGTTGACCATACTGTACACTGGAAGAACAGAAAAACTACAACATAGTTTTTTGTTTGTTTTATAATTACAGTACAAATACATACTCATGCACACAATGAAAAGCCAGCTTCCCAAATATTTTGGTTAGTAAGTGTCACAACATTGTTCAAATGCTCTGTTCTGTAAGGGCATGTTTATTTTTGTACATGTAAAGCCAAACTCACCAATAAATGAAAATAGATGGCTCCTAGTCAGAACAAAATGGCTGCTTAGTAAAAGGGATCTGGGCATCGCACCATCTCAAGCTGAATTGTGCTTTTGTTTTTGTCAACCAAAATAAAATGTACAGTATTTGGCCAAAGTGTGCTAGGTTTGGCCCTGGCCAATGTTTTGAATATCTAATACATTCCATGAGATTCAAGTCAATCTTTTAAAGATAAGAGAATAATGCCCTTTGTTCCAAAACCTTGACCCTTCCTTTACTGTCCCTCACACTCAATCCCATTGGATGTTTAGATAAACCAAAGAAAGCCTTAGAATGTTTATTTGATAAGTATCTATGGTGTTTGTTTCTTTTTTACTTGACCATTTTAACAACTTAGTTTCCCACAATTGAGCGGCTCAAAGGTAAGATTTGAATCCTTTTTTTCATCCTTTTGTTAAAATATCTATCTGATTGACCTGGCCATTCAATAACAATCATAGTGTCAACCTTCGCACTCACACAAATATGAATTGCCTTGGAAACATTTGATATATTGATACCTACCCTGATCCTGGCCATGTAGAGCTGTTTTCATGCATACTGTAGGATACATAGCAACACAGCATTTAGAACAACTGGTTTGCCTGAGACAAAGGCATATACTGTACAGTGAGGAATAACAAATGAAGCCAGAAATAAAAACCATCAACCTATTTAGGGAGCCAATAAAATAGCATGGGTATTCAATATACTCATTTAGACACCAGGTTCACAGAGATAGCTATCCAATGAGTGGAGGAATTCGTGCATCCTCTGCGATTGAACTTGCCCCCGAATCCCCCCTTTACTGCAACATTTGTAAACATTGGACAATAAATTGCGCCTTCCTGTATTATACTTATGCTAAAATGTTTATTCTATTCTACTGAGATATTTACTTTATGTTCGTATTCTTATCTTTAATATGTTCTTAATGTTGTTGCACTGTAAAGAAGGAACCTGCAAGTAAGCATTTGGTTGGATGGTGTATACCATGTGTATCCCGTACATAAGACAAATAAAACTTGAAACTTAAAGTGAGGAGTCTTTGTCCTTATTCAATATGGTGAGGTTACTCTATGTTCAAACAATCCCTGGCAAGCCCTTAATTTGACTATTGCATTTCTGTCAAAGCAAACAACAAGCAAGATAGATATATCTCCATCTACCCCAACCCTCAGTTAATTTCTCTGTATACAGTGACACCTTTCAGTTCACAATGAACAGCCTTTACATGTCAGTTTACACATTCCAAACAGAGGTGTCAATGTCAAAAGATGGAAAGATGAAGAATTTTGTAATGACAGTAACAACAATAATACAATTAATAACAATAATAACAATAACATTTGCCCAAAAGGTATCTATACACAAAGAGCATTTTTATATAAGTACAAAGAAATCCACAGAATGATTCTATATACAACTTACAATAAATACTGTGTATCATATACTGTATTGTTCAAAGGGATGTGGGGTGTGTTTGTATGCCTCTTGTTTTTTACCACTTCTGTGTATTTTATTTGTGTTTTTTGATTCCTTTCACCTAGTCACTCTCTTAAGTTGAGTCTTTCCCAGTTTCCAAAGAGTGCCATTGAGGTTTGGGAGAGGTAAGGGACCCCTCATGTCTCACCTCCTCTCCCTCGCTGTGATGTCGGCGGTTGCGTGGTTTCTTCTGCTCCTTGAGTTCTTTCGTGTCTTTGCCCTTGATGGCTCCCATCATTGAGTCTCCCAGCTGCCAGTAGTCCTCACAGTACTGGTTGATGAGGCCCATCTCTGGCTGGCTCAGGATGGTCAGCAGGTCCTTGTACTGACCCGCGCTGGGCGGAGACGGCCCCAGCCCCCCACCCTCCACCGGGAGGTTGTTGACGGCTCGGCTGGACAGGACCACTAGCTGCAGCTTGACCAGCGTGTGTTTGAAGTTCTTCTCTGTGGCCGTGCACTGGTACACCCCGGAGTCTGAGGGCTGGAGAGAACGCAGCAGCAGACCCTGCTCTGTCTTCAGTACCCGCCCGTCAGAGCGCATCTGAGAGAGTGAGAGAGAGAATCTGAAGTCAAATGTATACTGTTTTCTTCTCTCCCCAACCAAGGAGGGCCTACAGCAGCATCTTCTGCACAGATTCTGTCAGACCTGGGCACTGACAGTAAATCTCAGAAAGACAAAAAATAATAGTGTTCCAAAAAGAGTTACACTTGCCAGGACCACAAATACAAATTCCATCTAGACACCGTTGCCCTAGAGCACACAAAAAAATGATACATACCTCGGCCTAAACATCAGCGCCACAGGTAACTTCCACAAAGAAGGGCCTTCTATGCCATCAAAAGGAACATAAAATTCCACATACCAATTAGGATCTGGCAAAAAATACTTGAATCAATTATGGAACCCATTGCCCTTTATGGTTGTGAGGTCTGGGGTCCGCTTACCAACCAAGAATTCAGAAAATGGGACAAACACCAAATTGAGACTGCATGCAGAATTCTTCAAAAATATTCTCAGTGTACAACGTAAAACACCAAATAATGCATGCAAAACGGAAATAGGCTGATACCCGCTAATAATCAAAATCCAGAAAAGAGATGTTAAATTCTATAACCACCTTAAAGGAAGCGTTTCCCAAACCTTCCATAACAAAGCCATCACCTACAGAGAAATTAACCTGGAGAAGAGACCCCTAAGAAAGGTGGTCCTGGGGCTCTATTCACAAACACAAACAGACCCCAGAGACCCAGGACAGCAACACAATTAGACCAAACCAAATCATGAGAAAACAAAAATATAATTACTTGACACATTGGAAAGTATTTACAAAAAAACTGAGCAAACTAGAATGCTATTTGGCCCTAAACAGAGAGTGCACAGCGGCAGAATACCTGACCATTAGTGACTGACCCAAAATTAAGGAAATCTTTGACTATGTACAGACAGTGAGCAGAGCCTTGCCATTGAGAAAGGCTGCCGAAGGCAGACCTGGCTCTCAAGAGAAGACAGGCTATGTGCACACTGCCCACAAAATGAGGTGGAAACTAAGCTGCACTTCCTAACCTGCCAAAAGTATGACCATATTAGGGACACATATTTCCATGATTACACAGACCAACAAAGAATTCAAAAACAAATCCAACTCCCATATCTTGTGGGTGAAATACCACAGTGTGCAATCACAGCAGCAATATATGTGACCTGTTGCCACAAGAAAAGGGCAACCAGTGAAGAACAAACACCATTGTAAATATATTTTATATTTATGTATTTTTATTTGTACTTTAACTATTTGCACATCATTACAACACTGTATGTCTTTATTCTTTTGGAAGTGTAATGTTTACCGTACATTTTTTATTGTTTATTTCACTTTTGTTTATCATCTATTTCACTTGCTTTAGCAATGTAAACATGTTTCCCATGCCAATAAAGCTCTTAAATTGAATTGAAATTGAGTGAAAGAGAGGAAGCGATAGAGACAGAGAGCGATCGAGAGAGAGAGAACGAGAGAACGAGAGAGCGAGAGAGATAAAAAGTGTGTGAGAGTGGGAGAGAGTTATGACTTATGAGAGTTATGAAGAAATAAGGCATGATGTAAAGCCAGGGTAGAAACATCAGAGGAGAGGCCAAGCAGACAGCTAATTTCCTGCTATTGTTGGCAGAACAGCATCATCACCAACCACCAACTATACCACTATATCAGTGTTATGACTACCTATACATTCTTCGACTAACACAATCCACATTGACCTGCAGTTCAATAAGTGCTCTAGTGATTTTATCCATTGTCTCTTGATGTTTACCCTGATACATATTCAAGAGTGTTATTAGCCGCTGACAGCTATTCTACCCAGAATCAGATGTGCTGAGCAACAGCCCTGCCAACTGAGCCAAGCCAATGGGGATAGGCAGAATCCAACAGAAAAGCAAATAAAACAGAGGTTACACCATAAAACTTTAACAAAAGCGTCAGGGTGAGAAACCATGAGCTGGTCTTATGCTGTTTTATGTATGGGGCCCATCCTTTGGGTAATGGGAAAGTTTGGGCTTTACCACGCCAGGTTGAAGACCAACCACCTGGTTGTCATGTCTGGATGGATGTTGTCTCTTTATCACAGTAATACATCAATAGACTGACAACAGTAATACATAAATAGACTGACAACAGTAATACATCAATAGACTGACAACAGTAATACATCAATAGACTGACAACAGTAATACATCAATAGACTGACAACAGTAATACATCAATAGACTGACAACAGTAATACATCAATAGATTTCAGCTATCAGATGAAACATACAGCAGCCTGACAAAGACTCTTCACCATCATTATGTAACAGAGAGGAACATCACGCCCTTCTAGAGAGATTTACTGGTTCAAGTTACCTTAGTTCATGGTATCCCTTAATATGTCTGAGTATAAAGTTAAATTGTGCAGAAAGTATACCTGTAGATCTCAACAGTGTTTTGGGAAGAATACTAGTTTGAGTGATATTGTGAGCGTCATAGATGGCTGCTTACCTCTTTACGGCGGTCACTGTTGTCCCTTTGCAGGTGCCACTTGATGGCAGCGTGAGGTGAACGGGCCTGGCACTCCAGGAAGGTGCTGCTGCCCTCCACCCCATACTGCACCATCTCCAGGGTGTTCTTATTAGCTGAGATAGAAAGACACCATGGCAACCATAGATTCAGTATCAAGTCCCACAAAGACCAAAAATCCAAAAGAGCAATGTTTTATTTATATCTATTTGAAGAAAATGCTGGCATGTGGGGCCTCCCGAGATGCGCAGCAGTCTAAGGCACTGCATCACAGTGCTTGAGGCATTCTACAGACCGAGGTTCGATCCCAGGCTGTGTCACAAATGGCCGTGACCGGGAGTCCCATAGGGCGGTGCACAATTGGCCAAGCATCATCCAGGATAGAGGAAGGTATGGCCAGGGGGGGGCTTTACTTTGCTCATAGCGCTCTAGGGACACCTTGTGGCTGGCCCGGGCGCCTGCAGGCTGACTCAGGTGGTCAGTTGAATGGTGTTTCCTCCGACACATTGGTGTAGCTGGCTTCCGGGTTAAGTGGGGAGGTGTTAAGAAGTGAGGTTTGGCAGGCCATGTTTCGAGGATGCATGACTTGACCTTCACCTCTACCGAGCCCATTGGGGAGTTACAGAGTTGAGACAAGATCGTAAATGGATCACAATTGGATATCACAAAATTGGGGAGAATTTTATACAAATGCTGGCACGTGATGGCATAAATTAAGTTAGTCCTCTCAAAATGAATGAGATGAATTCACTGCCACTGAAAATCTCTAACCCATCCACCCACTAGAACTGGCAAATACTGGTCTTACCATTGGAGTTGAAGCCCCTGCACTGCCGGATGGGATTCCCGTACTTGACGTCCTGCCTTCGGCTGCGTCTAAAGGGGTCAGACCAGTATTCCCGAATAAGAGAAGAGAATAAATTAACAAGCAAATGCAAAGCCATTCAACAATCCACCGAGCCAGTCAAAAATCCATACAGCCATAAAACTTTGAATATATTCATTCAACAACCTATAGAGCCATCCAATAACATATAGAGTTAGTCAACAACCTATAGAGCCATCCAATAACATATAGAGTTAGTCAACAACCTATAGAGCCATCCAATAACATATAGAGTTATTCAACAATCTATAGAGCCATTCAACAACATATAGAATGAGTCAACAACCAAAAAGCCATTCAACAACCTATAGAATCAATTAACAACCTATAAAGCCGTTCAAAAACCTATAGAGCCTTTCAACAACCTAAAGAGCCAGTCAACGACCTACTGTAAAGAGTCACTCAACAATTTATACAGCCAGTCAACAATCCATGGAGCCATTCAACAATCTACACAGCTAGTCAACAATTTATAGAGCCAGCTAACAAAGTATAGAGCCAGTCAACAATATATAGAGCCAGTCAAAAATCTATAGAGCCAGTCAATAAAGTATAAAGCCAGTCAACAATCTATGGAGCCAATCAACAATCTATAGAGAGCCAGTCAACATTGTATAGAGCCAGTAAACAATCTATAGAGCCAGTCAACAAGATATCCAGCCAGTCATCAATGTATAGAGCCAATCAAAAATGTATAGAGCCAGTCAAAAATGTATAGATCCAGTCAAAAATGTATAGATCCAGTCAACAATGTATAGAGCCAGTAAACAATCTATGGAGCCAGTCAACAATCTATGGAGCCAGTCAACAATCTATAGAGCCAGTCAACAATCTATGGAGCCAGTCAACAATCTATAGAGCCAGTCAACAATCTATGGAGCCAGTCAACAATCTATGGAGCCAGTCAACAATGTATAGAGCCAGTCAACAATCCATGGAGCCAGTCAAAAATCTATAGAGCCAGTCAACAATCTATAGAGCCAGTCAACAATCAATAGAGCCAGTCAACAATCAATAGAGCCAGTCAACAATCTATAGAGCAAGTCAAGAATCTATAAAGCCAGTCAACATTGTATAGAGCCATTCAAAAATCTGTAGAGCCAGTCAACAATATATCCAGCCAGTCAACAATGTACAGATCCAGTCAACAATCTATAGAGCCAGTCAACAATGTATAGAGCCAGTCAAAACTCTATGGAGCCAGTCAACAGTGTATAGAGCAAGTCAAAAATATATGGAGCCAGTCAACAATATATAGAGCCAGTCAACAATGTATAGAGCCAGTCAACAATCTACAGAGCCAGTCAAAAATGTATAGAGCCAGTGAACAATGTAGAGCCAGTCAACAATCTATGGAGCTAGTCAACAATCTATAGAGCCAGTCAATGAAGTATAAAGCCAGTCAACAATGTATAGAGCCAGTCAAAAATCTATTGAGCCAGTCAAAAATCTATGGAGCCAGCCAACAATGTATAGAGGAAGTCAACAATCTATAGAGCCAGTCAACAATGTATAGAGCCACTCAACAATCTATAGAGGAAGTCAACAATCTATAGAGCCAGCCAAAAATGTATTGAACCAGTCAACAATCTGTAGAGCCAGTCAACAACATATCCAGCCAGGAAACAATATTTTGAGCCAGTAAACAAACTACAGAGAGGGTCAACAATTTATAGAGCCCGTCAACAATCTATAGAGCCCGTCAACAATGTATAGAGCCAGCCAAAAATGTATTGAACCAGTCAACAATGTATAGAGCCAGTCAACAATCTATAGAGCCAGTCAACAACCTATAGAGCCAGTAAACAATGTAGAGAGCCATTCAACAGTCTGTAGAGCCAGTCAACAACATATCCAGCCAGGAACAATATATAGAGCCAGTCAACAATCAATGGATCCAGTCAACAATCTACAGAGCCAGTCAACAATCTATAGAGCCAGTCAACAATCTATAGAACCAGTCAACAATCTACAGAGCCAGTAAACAACGTTTAGAGCCAGTCAACAATCTATAGAGCCAGTAAACAATATATAGAGCCAGTCAACAATCTATAGAACCAGTCAACAATCTACAGAGCCAGTAAACAACGTTTAGAGCCAGTCAACAATCTATAGAGCCAGTAAACAATATATAGAGCCAGTCAACAATCAAAGAATCCAGTCAACAATCTACAGAGCCAGTAAACAACGTATAGAGCCAGTCAACAATCTATAGAGCCAGTAAACAATATATAGAGCCAGTCAACAATCAAAGGATCCAGTCAAAAATCTACAGAGCCAGTAAACAACGTATAGAGCCAGTCAACAATCTACAGAGCCAGTAAACAATATATAGAGCCAGTCAACAATCAAAGGATACAGTCAACAATCTACAGAGCCAGTAAACAACGTATAGAGCCAGTCAACAATCTATAGAGCAAGTCAACAATCTATAGAGCCAGTCAACAATGTATAGAGCCAGTCAACAATGTATAGAGGAAGTCAACAATCTATAGAGCCAGTCAACAATCTAAACAGCTAGTCAACAATGTATAGAGCCAGTCAACAATGTATAGAGCCAGTCAGAAATGTATAGAGCCAGTCAGAAATGTATAGAGCCAGTCAACAATGTATAGAGCCAGTCAACAATGTATAGAGCCAGTCAGAAATCTATAGAGCCAGTCAACAATGTATAGAGCCAGTCAACAATCTATAGTGCCAGTCAACAATATATAGAGCCAGCCAACAACGTACAGAGCCAGTCATACATCTATAGAACCAGTCATAAATCTATAGAACCAGTCAACAATCTAAACAGCTAGTCAACAATGTATAAATCCAGTCAACAATATATAAAGCCAGTAAAAAAATCTATGGAGCCAGTCAACAATCTATAGAGCCAGTCAACAATCTAAACAGCTAGTCAACAATGTATAAATCCAGTCAACAATATATAAAGCCAGTAAAAAAATCTATGGAGCCAGTCAACAATCTATAGAGCCAGTCAACAATCTACAGAGCCAGTCAACAATGTATTGAGCCAGTCAACAATTTATAGAGCCAGTCAACAATGTATAGAGCCAGTCAACAATCTATAGAGCTGGTCAACAATGTATAGAGCCATTCAACAATCTGTAGAGCCAGTCAACAATCTATAGAGCCAGTCAACAATCTATAGAGCTGGTCAACAATGTATAGAGCCATTCAACAATCTGTAGAGCCAGTCAACAACATATCCAGCCAGGAAACAATATTTCGAGCCAGTAAACAATCAATGGATCCAGTCAACAAACTACAGAGAGGGTCAACAATCTATAGAGCCAGCCAAAAATGTATTGAACCAGTCAACAATGTATAGAGCCAGTCAACAATCTATAGAGCCAGTCAACAATCTATAGAGCCAGTAAACAATGTATAGAGCCAGTCAACAATCAAAGGATCCAATCAACAATCTACAGAGCCAGTAAACAACGTATAGAGCCAGTCAACAATCTATAGATCCAGTCAACAATCTATAGATCCAGTCAACAATCTGTAGAGCCAGTCAACAATCTATAGAGCCAGTCAACAATCTACAGAGCCAGTCAACAATGTATTGAGCCAGTCAACAATTTATAGAGCCAGTCAACAATGTATAGAGCCAGTCAACAATCTATAGTGCCAGTCAACAATATATAGAGCCAGCCAACAACGTACAGAGCCAGTCATACATCTATAGAACCAGTCATAAATCTATAGAACCAGTCAACAATCTAAACAGCTAGTCAACAATGTATAAATCCAGTCAACAATATATAAAGCCAGTAAAAAAATCTATGGAGCCAGTCAACAATCTATAGAGCCAGTCAACAATCTACAGAGCCAGTCAACAATGTATTGAGCCAGTCAACAATTTATAGAGCCAGTCAACAATGTATAGAGCCAGTCAACAATCTATAGAGCTGGTCAACAATGTATAGAGCCATTCAACAATCTGTAGAGCCAGTCAACAATCTATAGAGCCAGTCAACAATCTATAGAGCTGGTCAACAATGTATAGAGCCATTCAACAATCTGTAGAGCCAGTCAACAACATATCCAGCCAGGAAACAATATTTCGAGCCAGTAAACAATCAATGGATCCAGTCAACAAACTACAGAGAGGGTCAACAATCTATAGAGCCAGCCAAAAATGTATTGAACCAGTCAACAATGTATAGAGCCAGTCAACAATCTATAGAGCCAGTCAACAATCTATAGAGCCAGTAAACAATGTATAGAGCCAGTCAACAATCAAAGGATCCAATCAACAATCTACAGAGCCAGTAAACAACGTATAGAGCCAGTCAACAATCTATAGATCCAGTCAACAATCTATAGATCCAGTCAACAATGTAAAGAGCCAGTCAACAATCTATTGATCCAGTCAACAATTTATAAGCTCGTCTACAATGTATAGAGCCAGTCAACAATCAATAGAGCCAGTCAACAATGTATAGAGCCAGTCAACAATTTATAAGCTCGTCTACAATGTATAGAGCCAGTCAACAATCAATAGAGCCAGTCAACAATGTATAGAGCCAGCAAACAATGTATAAAGCCTGTCAACAATGTATAGAGTCAGTCAACAATGTATAGAGCCAGTCAACAATGTATAGAGCCAGTCAACAATACAGTGTTGACTGTATAGAGGCAGTCAACAATCTATAGCAACAGTAAACAATGTATAGAGCCATTCAACAATATATCCAGCCAGGAAACAATATATAGAGCCAGTCAACAATCAAGGGATCCAGTCAACAATCTACAGAGAGGGTCAACAATCTACAGATCCAGTCAACAATCTATACAGCCAGTCAGTAATGTATAGAGCCAGTCAACAATGTATAGAGCCAGTCAACAATGTATAGAGCCAGTCAACAACCTATGGAGCCAGTCAACAATCTATAAAGCCAGTCATCAATCTATAGAGCCAGTCAATAATGTATAGAGCCAGTCAACAATATATAGAGCCAGTCAACAATCTATAGAGCCAGTCAATAATGTATAGAGCCAGTCAATAATGCATAGAGCCAGTCAACAACCTGTAGTGCCAGTCAACAACCTATAGAGCCAGTCAATAATGTATAAAGCCAGTCAACAGTGTATAGAGCCAGTCAACAATGTACAGAGCCAGTCAACACTGTATAGAGCCAGTCAACAATCCATAGAGCCATTCTGAGCAGCTCATGCTGATGCTCACCTCTTTTGCGAGGCGGAGTAGCGGGAGCAGGACCTTCCGTCCCAGGCGCAGTAGGGGTCCCGGGCCAGGCAGCAGTCAGCACATGCCTCCCCGTACACGTCACAGCGGTGGAGGGCCAGGTGGGTAACACCAAGCTCAGAAGACACGTAGAGCTGTTGCTGTGAGAGGAGGAAGCCATGGAGGATGTTAGATCACAGCTGGATAAAGTATGGGAATATCCAGCTAATTTCACAGACACAGAGTATCAGTGAACAGAGGATGCAGAATGGCTTCTATGATGGCTCTCCATTTTTTTAGTGCAGAGGTTTACAGGGGATAAGAATCCATCAAAGCCATAACAATGTAATGTGATAATATAATTTGCTTATTGGAAGATTTGTGAGCACATTGGGAGAGCTCACCCTTTCTGTATAACAAAGATTTCCATTGTTCGGAGACAATCTTCAGTTTTTAAGATCAGCTGTTGTAAAATTGCAACCCTTTCTAAGAATGATGTCATGTCATGTATCCATGGCCAACTATTTTAATCACAGTGAAAGACAAAACTAAAGTTGAATGCATTTTCCATATTTCTCCTTTCATTGTCTAAACCAGACTGCAGGCCTTCTATGAATTATGAAGGGACACATTAGTTCCACAGCTGTTTACATGCAGTTCATGGCATTCCAAAATAATGTCCCTTCATTTAATTCAGCTCCTTGGCTCTTTATCCCAGGAAAGATATGTAGGTCTATTGGGTAAGGTTTTATACAGATATGCTTACCCTTTTGGACGAGATCTTCATTGTTATAATCGGAGTAGGAACCTGAAATGGGAAGACAATGCATTGCTCAGTCTTATAAAGTCGTTGAAAATATACATGGTTATAAGCAGAGAGAGAGAGAGGGAGAGAGAAAGAGAGAGAGAGAAAGAGAGAGAGAGAGAGAGAAAGAGAGAGAAAGAGAGAGAGAGAGAGAGAGAGAGAGAGAGAGAGAGAGAGAGAGAGAGAGAGAGAGAGAGAGAGAGGGAGAGAGAGAGAGAGGGGGAGAGAGAGACAGAGAGAGTCATAGAGAAAGAGCGAAAGAAAGAGAAAGACAGAGAGACAGAGAGAGACAGAGAGTGACAGGGAGTGACAAGAGAGAGACATAGAGAGAGACGGAGAGAGACAGAGAGCGACAGGGAGAGACAAAGAGGGAGACATGAGAAAGAAAGAGAAAGACAGAGACAGAGACATAAAGAGAGACATAGAGCGACAGGGAGAGACAGAGCCAGAGAGACAGAGAGAGGCATAGAGAAAGACAGAGAGACATAGCCAGACAGAGAAAGCCAAAGAGAAACAGAGAAAGATAGATATAGAAAGAGAGAGACAGAGAGAGAAAATGAGAGAGAGAGAGGATAGAAAAATAAGAAAGACAGTTAGTGCTCACCTTGAACACCTCTACCTCCTCCAGGACCAGTTCTTCAGTCTGCAGGTCATCTCTGGGCAACACAATCACCTTCTGAACCGTTCCCCTGTCTGTGGCCCAAGGAAACACCTGAGACTTGAAACTACTACATACCTGTTGTAACCTAACCTTGTCCCCAGACTATTGCCCACAAATGGCTGGTACATCAATGATTCCATTTTGGTCATAGAATTATATGGGAGTGACCTTACTCAGTATTTGTCATCAATTAATTTTAGCAAACCACACGACTACGAGGCGTGACTCAGTGCTTGTGTTGCACTAGCGTGATTGGTTGGTAGATTAAGCCGATTAAGCCAATGCCTATGCACTGGGAGTTTATCCCAGTCTTTCTGTATTGGCTAAAAAAGGCCAAGTTTGACACATTGATCCATCAGACTCTTTGCGCATTGGGCGGAAGTGTCTGGGAAGGAGATGAGTTGTAACCCGACACTACCCTGCCTTGCTGCCAGTTAATCAAACTGCCCTCGCTACATTCCTCTGCTAATGTAAAGGTTAATCCTCACTCATCATTCCATCAGGCCTTAGCACTACACTACAGTACTCTTCACCACTTTCAGACAGATCTCTCTGTGTTCACCTTTTGTCCTACATATTACACTGACTCTGGGCATAGTGGAGCACGGTGTGCTCGTATAAAAATCCATTAGTCTCCCAGAACAAAAAACACACACAAAAGGGATACTGTGCTGCATGTATGGGCTTCATGCACTAGGGGAGTGATGTCACGTCAGCTTTTTAAAAGTTCAAAGAAAGGAGACAAACAGAAAAATCTCTACCGCTGCAATGTACCGGTGGTGAGATTTGTGTGATGGATTTCCTTACTGTAACCCCCCTCCTCCTTTCCCTCTCCTCTCACCCCCCCACCTGCCCTGCCCTGCCCTGCAGGTAGAGAACCCAAAAGCTATTACTTAAAGTGAATGATGTGAAGAATGACCCTGTTTATTGGTGAAACATCCATTTTGACAAAAAGGCATTCAAAAGCTTTGCTCCTGGGGTTAAATGTTAGGGAGAAAGACAGCAGGTCCATCTGGCGGGACTGCCTTGGGATTATTTACACGTTTCTCCTTTGTTTTACTAACAGAAGGAAATCTGTTTGGCATCCTTGGACATTGTACAAAGAGTGATGTAGGCCTGCTATATTTCACATGAATATAGACTAGTGAGGACTCACCAGTTCCCAGGAACAGCACTTCATAGTTCCCGTCTACCGCGGCCACCTGGTCCACAGTGATGGTGGTGAACTCGTACTCCACGTTGGTCCGGACCACCAGGGGGCGCTTGTGTATTGGGTACACAGCGTTGTACATATTGGGGTGGTTCCGCATGAAGTTGATCACCTCGTCTGGGTAGTCTTTGGTGGACTTCATGTTGGGGGTGAACGTACCACCGGGGCACTGTTGTTGAAAAGGAAACTAGCATTAAAACATTTGCCTCTCACCACAGAAACATCAACAACCACTTAAATTTTGGGTATGAAGGCTGATAATTTGTGTCCTGCTTGAAAGACAAATGGTTTCTGTTTGATGTCTAAGTGTCGTTTATGCCACCTTGGTTTGGTATTAACACTCAGGGTCATGGGAGGGTGAGGCTCACCGTCCCAGGCCGAGGGTAGGGGATCTTCCCAGTGTAGGCCACCCACTGGTAGTTGGGCCCCTCCTTGTGGGCAAAGGGTCCATTGAAGACCTGGCGGACGTCAGCCATGGAATAGACACAAACTGCTGAGCCCTTAAACACGGAGCTGTATGGAGAGGGGTGAGATAGACAGCTCAGTGGGTTAAGAACTGAAATAAACCAAAAAGGGACATAATATGACAATGAAAGTATATTTCAATAATTATTCTTAATATGTTCTAATAAAAGTGTCTGAACAGAAGTTTTCCCACTCACCCTGAGACAGAGAAGACTCCGTAGATAACAGGAGTCTTGGTATCCTGCGTCGGCTGTATGTAAACATCTCCTAAAAGACAGATACACAGAGACAATCAAGTCAGTGCAAAGAGGACAGACTAAAGAAATGTCCTGTTCCACAGCACACTCCTCATCACCGCTAATATTTACAGAGCTCCAGTCACTCCATCAAAAGTTACTCTGTGAAACATCCTTTGCCTTTCACAAAACCTGAACTCCCATCAGAACAGGCAGAACAGCTCTGCTCTTAGGGATCCAAAGGTGTCAAACAGGATGCACAAATGTACACGTCTCTCCTCTCCTCTTTCAAACTGCAGGGCAGAGGCAAGTCAAGCTTTGTGTTGCTGAAAGTGGTTGTGTGACCGGATAACAGTCATGCAGTGGCTTGATGGAATTGGAGATAAACTAGAGACGTTGTGTGACCGGACCACAGTCATGCAGTGGCTTGATGGAATTGGAGATAAACTAGCAGTGAGGATGGGGTCAAAGCCAAGATGAAAGGAGAAGATGTGGCTAGCCTCCTCCTCCAGGGTTGTACTACTGAATTCCAGTATCCTGCTGTCGGAAACAGGAGGTGTAAGCCCATGGCACATCTCTATAGAGCAACAGGAAATGAACTGAGAGACATCTCCACAGGAAGGACTAGCAGGCCAAGGTGAAGGATTCATTACTGTATTATACACAATGTAATAAAACACACAAAGAAAAGACCAAGAGCTTCAGAGACAACACCTTTGGAAAGTAACCATTCTATCCATGAGCGTATTCTAAGCGCTAGAGGAAGACGGAATCATACCTCACAAGCCTCTGGGGGTCCCAGCAAGAACTCTACCTAAGATTTGGGCAGTTTGTCTCTCCCCGCTGGCCTGCTCTGTGACTGGCCCACATTCTCCGCTCAGGAGGCCCATCTACCTCACAGAGCAGAGTAAGTGGCCAGCCTGCCAGTGTGTAGTAGGGGAATGTCCATTGGCCAGAGGATAAAGACACTGCATGTCTACACATACCACGCTGTCAAGAACCTGTGAGAACGCTTGAATTGAAAGCAGTATATGGCATTTAATGGACAATGATCTGACGTATAATACAGTCTACAAGTCTTATAGTCACAAATGATTCCTTTTGCGTAGACTGGACACATTTTTATTCACTAGTATTTGCAATGGGACATACTAAAAACTATAGTTGTCCGGTTGACATAGTTCTAACTGTATATACACAACAGAATGACAGTAGAGGTGAGCAGGCCTGGTGAGTCCAGTTGAATTATAGTAGAGGTGAGCAGGCCTGGTGAGTCCAGTTGTATGACAGTAGAGGTGATCAGGCCTGGTGAGTACAGTTGTATGACAGTAGAGGTGAGCAGGCCTGGTGAGTCCAGTTGAATTATAGTAGAGGTGAGCAGGCCTGGTGAGTCCAGTTGTATGACAGTAGAGGTGATCAGGCCTGGTGAGTCCAGTTGTATGACAGTAGAGGTGAGCAGGCCTGGTGAGTCCAGTTGTATGACAGTAGAGGTGAGCAGGCCTGGTGAGTCCAGTTGAATTATAGTAGAGGTGATCAGGCCTGGTGAGTCCAGTTGTATGACAGTAGAGGTGAGCAGGCCTGGTGAGTCCAGTTGAATGACAGTAGAGGTGAGCAGGCCTGGTGAGTCCAGTTGAATTATAGTAGAGGTGAGCAGGCCTGGTGAGTCCAGTTGTATGACAGTAGAGGTGATCAGGCCTGGTGAGTCCAGTTGTATGACAGTAGAGGTGAGCAGGCCTGGTGAGTCCAGTTGAATTATAGTAGAGGTGAGCAGGCCTGGTGAGTCCAGTTGTATGACAGTAGAGGTGAGCAGGCCTGGTGAGTCAAGTTGTATGACAGTAGAGGTGAGCAGGCCTGGTGAGTCCAGTTGAATTATAGTAGAGGTGAGCAGGCCTGGTGAGTCCAGTTGTATGACAGTAGAGGTGAGCAGGCCTGGTGAGTCCAGTTGTATGACAGTAGAGGTGAGCAGGCCTGGTGAGTCCAGTTGTATGACAGTAGAGGTGAGCAGGCCTGGTGAGTCCAGTTGAATGACAGTAGAGGTGAGCAGGCCTGGTGAGTCCAGTTGAATGACAGTAGAGGTGAGCAGGCCTGGTGAGTCCAGTTGTATGACAGTAGAGGTGAGCAGGCCTGGTGAGTCCAGTTGAATGACAGTAGAGGTGAGCAGGCCTGGTGAGTCCAGTTGAATGACAGTAGAGGTGAGCAGGCCTGGTGAGTCCAGTTGTATGTGTACGCTCTGAGTGTCACTCAAGGCTCTCTCAGGGGAGAGTCAGAGGTTATGATTTCATTCCCATAGCAAAGGATAAGGAGAGGGACTGAAACAGAGCATATGGTCGTAATTCCTCCTTAACCACCTTTTATCTCTAGACACACACATGCATACACATACGTATGCACCGACACACACACACAAGCACACGCACACACATACACCCTCCTCCAGAGCCCACAGCTGCTCAAGGCAGAACAGCGGAACGGTCATGGGTTACTACAGACACAGGGAGAAGGGCTGTCAGGGTTGTCATACAACAGATGAGCCCCACCAAGACACACAGCTGTTCCAGTACAGAAAGGGATGAATCAGATAAACTACACGGCAGTCACAAACAGACAGACAACAGGAGCTATCATTAGCTCAATACATGTACAGCAGTTGGTTGCCCCCCAAAATATTATTATTATAAAGGGGAAAAGCTACTTGATTGGAAATAGAAATATTCTGACAAGGCAGAGAAGAGTTGGCGACAGGAAGGCTTGTTAAAGGGATTCTCCGGTACATTTGTATACTTTTGAAAGTAGTCCCTGAAAATTGCGTACAACGTCACTACATTGCCAAAAGTTTGTGGGCACCTTCTCATCGAACATCTCATTGCAAAATCATGGGCATTGATATGGAGTTGGTCCCCCCTATGCTGATATAACAGCCTCCAATCTTCTGGGAAGGCTTTCCACTAGTTGTTGGAACATTGCTACAGGGACTTGCTTCCATTCAGCAACAAGAGCATTAGTGAGGTCGTGGACTGATGTTGGGCGATTAGGCCTGGCTCGCTGTGGGTGTTCCAATTCATCCCAAAGGTGTTTTCGATGGGGTTAAGGTCAGGGCTCCGTTGCAGGGCGATCTCGACATACCATTTCTGTATGGACCTTACTTTGTTCACAAGGGCATTGTCATGCTCAAACAGGAAAGGGCCTTCCCCAAACTGTTGCCACAAACTTGTAAGCACAGACTCGTCTAGAATGTCATTGTATGCTGTAGCATTAAGATTTCAATTCACTGGAACTAAGGGGCCTAACCCGAACAATGAAAAACAGCCCCAGACCATTATTTGTCTTCCACCAAACTTTACAGTTGGAACTATGCATTCGGGCAGGTAGCATTCTCCTGGCATGCGCCAAACCCAGATTCGTGATTCATCACTCCAGAGAACGCGTTTCCACTGCTCCAGAGTCCAATGGCGGGCGCGCTTTACACCCCTTTAGCCAACGCTTGGCATTGCACATGGTGATCTTAGGCTTGTATGCAGCTGTTGGGCCATAGACACCCATTTCATGAAGCTCCCGACAAATAGTTATTGTGCTGACGTTGCTTCCAAATGCAGTTTGGAACTCGGTAGTGAGAGTTGTAACCGAGGACAGATGATTTTTACGCACACGTTGCTTCAGCACACGTTCTGTGAGCTTGTGTGGCCTACCACTTCGCGGCTGAGCCGTTGTTGCCTAGAACTTTCCACTTCACAATAACAGCACTTACAGTGGAACTTGGCAGCTCTAGCAGGGCAGAAATTTGACAAAAACTGACTTGTTGGAAAGGTGACATCCCATGATGGTGCCACGTTGAAAGTCACTGAGCTCTTCAGCTAATGTTTGTCTATGGAGATTCCATGGCTGTGTGCTCGATTTGATATACTTGTTAGCAACGGGTGTGGCTGCAATAGCCAAATACATTAATTTGAAGGGTGTCTACATAGTGTAAGTGCAGATATGTGCACCATGTCATTGCTCTCTTTTCGGTCTGGTGTTGTTGCATGATGTACCTATTGCTAGCTGTCACTCATATGGCGAGAGGCTAAAGCTCATTGGCTGAACTCGAATTGCTAGGGGGCTAACCAACGTGGGGGAAAGTGTAGGGAAAATGGCACAGCACAGGTTCTAGAAAAACAGTTGCTTTCAAACTCGGGATTCCGTGGCTAATTGAGGTAAGACGGTAATTCTGCTCATAGGTTATTTATGTATGAACTACACATTGACACATCAAGCCCAAATCAGGAGGTTTAAAAAATACTTAGTAGTTAAAAAATCCTTAGTAGTAGCCACATTTCTGGAGCATGTCTTTAATAAGAGCTATGAATGGAAACTGCCCTTTCCACTTTTCTAAAGCAATAAAAACTCAGTCTACACATTGTTTTGATTCCTCAGAAAGAATGTATTTCTGCTGGAGCTTTGACTGATATCGCTCTCTTCCACTCCCCCCTTCTCTTTCTCGTTCAGTCTTTCTTTTTCTTTACCACTCTTGTTCATCTCTCATAAAGTCTTCTCTCTGAAGTCCATGAGCCATATTGTTGATCAAGCTCAAGCTCATGCAATGCACCTCTTAATTTATATCAACCCATACAATCTAAACCTTTATAGCATCTCTTTATTGTATATCTACAACCTATTTTCTTTGGCCTCTTAATTTTGACATAGAATACAACCACATGTGCCTGGATAAGGCCTCTATATTGTGTGTTTCAATTTACTGTGTATAATGTGGATGCAAGTTCTCAAGTAGAGCCAAGTATTTTTCTCTTTCCAACTGTAAAAACACTCTGGGTCTTTGGCGTCCCTCGCTAACCTCAGTCACACATAATACTGCTCCCAAACAACAAGGCCTAAAGCTGGGCTGGAAGGCTCATCAACATTTTCAATAATGACCCTAATGTCCTCTTTACTTTACTACAACACTAATAGAGAGAGGGGAAATGTAAGTTCATCTGTTCTCTTTATCCAGGTACTTTTGCAACCAGTCCCGGCTTGCTGCAAAGTTCTTCTTACATCAAGGTATGCTAAACCCAAAAACTTTGGTGGCATGTATGTTTTAGAGATACTCAGAGTACATATTATCTAGATGGCACATAGATCTTGTTGTCTTGTATTACTGGAGTAATTTTACCAGTACGGAGTACGGTGCTTGCGGTTTGGATATCCTTTCATTTACTTGGGTGAAATGGTCACCATTAACAAAAAAAGCCTTACCATTGCGCCATAGTGTTCAGGTAAGTCCAAAACTAATGCACACACGAGCAGAATTACTCAACCATAACATAAAAGCAGAGGTCAAATAGAAAGTCACACAAGCTTTTTATTGCTGAGGTTAGGGCTTGAGTAACTGTAGACTCCGTCACAGAACCATCAGAAGCCTCATCATTCCAACGCTCTATTTGGAAGCAGTGAGACAGAGAGAGAGAAAGACATGGTAATGGACCTGACATTCCTGCCTGGCTACCTGATCTGTCTGCCACGAGGCAGCAAGCCCCTCATATCCAGTAAATTACAGGAGGGAAGAGCACCTCTTAATGCACAGCCAGGAAAAATAAGCCTTTTGTTTGAGACATCTTGAAGGAAAATAATAAGTACACTGGAGTGTGTGCAATTCCCATTACAGCATGCAGTATGGGCCACAGGAGTATTGAGTGTAATGGAAGAGGCTGCCATATGGGACAAGGACTGGGCTATGTGCAGTGCAGTCAGGCTCTGGGCAGGTGGTGGTATGCAGAGATAAAACTGGTCTGACATCAGGCTGGATGGATAGTGCAAGCAGGATTATAAAGGACAGGCAACACCAACTAGTTCCTCTAGCTGGTCTGGAGTCAGTTCCATCATAATTTGTGGACTCTATTTGACACAGTATTAATACCAATGGGAAACCTCAAGACATGCCACAGGCTGTCTGGTTCCTCGCTCCTCACGTTAATGTGGATAACGGGTGACACCATATCAAGGGAAGGGAGGAGAACTCACGAAGCTCGTCGAAGTGTGTCTCGATCCCGTCGGCCCCCGGCACTGAACAGATGAGCCGAGCCTTCAGGAAAGTGCTCCACTTGTTGACCAGACAGCAGTGTCCACCGTCATCATTCTGCATGCATAAGAAGAGGGAGAGGGAAAGGGAGAGAGAGAGGGAGAAGCGGAGGGAGAGCGAGAGGGGGAGAGAGAGGAAGAAGTGGAGGGGGAGGGATAAGCGGAGGGAGAGAGAGGGAGAAGCAGAAGGAGAGAATGAGGGAGAAGCAGAGGGAGAGGGAGAATAGGAGAGAGAGGTAGAAGTGGAAGGAAGGAGAGAGAGAGAGAGGGAAGTGGAGGGAGAGAGAGAGGGGGAGAGAGAGGAAGAAGTGGAGGGGGAGGGATAAGCGGAGGGAGAGTGAGGGAGAAGCAGAGGGAGAGGGAGAAGCAGAAGGAGAGAATGAGTGAGAAGCAGAGGGAGAGGGAGAATAGGAGAGAGAGGTAGAAGTGGAAGGAGGGAGAGAGAGAGGGAGAAGTGGAGGGAGAGAGAGAGAGAGAGGGAGAAGGGTATAGAGTGGGAGAAGCGGACAGACAGAGAGAGGGGGAGAGAGAGGGACAAAACATGGTCTTCGTCACACACACACTCACATCCTCCCACCAAAAATAAACACAGGTGGAGTCACCCACACACACACTGTACATATTTTAAAAAGCAGCCCGGTTTGGAGAGCGAGCTGGCGAATCGTTGACAATTGGTTAGTTGTGAGGAGATGAGATGGTAAACACTGTCTCCTTTTATTTAGAGCCTAATTCTAACCCAGTGAGGGAGAGACAAACCCAGTAGATGTGATTTAGAGTCTTCCTCCTCCTTAACCAACACATTCTCCTCAAAGCACATTCCACTTTTATGGGGAAACTACACTGCCAGGTCATACATTAATAAATATTGCTCTAACAAATTGTTTTCACCACATATATCACTGTAATGCCCACATGATGGTTGTAGGCCTGTACATACTGCACACGACAGTCTACACATATTTATATGTAATAAGTCCCTAACTGGGATTTGAAATTGTTTTCATACATTTTGTGTTACATTACTTCAGCAAATACGCTGTACATTTGTTCATATATTTGGGTACTAGGAGTGTGTAGAGACAATAAACCAAACAGCATTAAGAGCATCCAGATATGTATAGAAGTGAAAAAGAGAGAACAGCAAAACTGGGGACCAGTGAATGATAGAACAGCAAAACTGGGGACCAGTGAATGATAGAACAGCATAACTGGGGACCAGTGAATGATAGAACAGCATAACTGGGGACCAGTGAATGATAGAACAGCATAACTTGGGACCAGTGAATGATAGAACAGCATAACTGGGGACCAGTGAATGATAGAACAGCAAAACTGGGGACCAGCGAATGATAGAACAGCATAACTGGGGACCAGCGAATGATAGAACAGCATAACTGGGGACCAGCGAATGATAGAACAGCATAACTGGGGACCAGCGAATGATAGAACAGCATAACTGGGGACCAGTGAATGATAGAACAGCATAACTAGGGACCAGCGAATGATAGAACAGCATAACTGGGGACCAGCGAATGATAGAACAGCATAACTGGGGACCAGTGAATGATAGAACAGCATAACTGGGGACCAGTGAATGATAGAACAGCATAACTGGGGACCAGTGAATGATAGAACAGCATAACTGGGGACCAGTGAATGATAGAACAGCATAACTGGGGACCAGTGAATGATAGAACAGCATAACTGGGGACCAGTGAATGATAGAACAGCATAACTGGGGACCAGTGAATGATAGAACAGCATAACTGGGGACCAGTGAATGATAGAACAGCATAACTGGGGACCAGTGAATGAACAGCATGGGGACCAGTGAATGATAGAACAGCATAACTGGGGACCAGTGAATGATAGAACAGCATAACTGGGGACCAGTGAATGATAGAACAGCATAACTGGGGACCAGTGAATGATAGAACAGCATAACTGGGGACCAGTGAATGATAGAACAGCATAACTGGGGACCAGTGAATGATAGAACAGCATAACTGGGGACCAGTGAATGATAGAACAGCATAACCGGGGACCAGTGAATGATAGAACAGCATAACTGGGGACCAGTGAATGATAGAACAGCATAACTGGGGACCAGTGAATGATAGAACGTATCACTGGGGACCAGTGAATGATAGAACAGCATAACTGGGGACCAGTGAATGATAGAACAGTATCACTGGGGACCAGTGAATGATAGAACAGTATCACTGGGGACCGGTGAATGATAGAACGTATCACTGAGGACCAGTGAATGATAGAACGTATCACTGGGGACCAGTGAATGATAGAACGTATCACTGGGGACCAGTGAATGATAGAACAGCATAACTGGGGACCAGTGAATGATAGAACAGTATCACTGGGGACCAGTGAATGATAGAACAGTATCACTGAGGACCAGTGAATGATAAAACAGTATCACTGGGGACCAGTGAATGATAGAACGTATCACTGGGGACCAGTGAATGATAGAACAGCATAACTGGGGACCAGTGAATGATAGAACAGTATCACTGGGGACCAGTGAATGATAGAACAGTATCACTGGGGACCGGTGAATGATAGAACGTATCACTGGGGACCAGTGAATGATAGAACGTATCACTGGGGACCAGTGAATGATAGAACGTATCACTGGGGACCAGTGAATGATAGAACAGTATCACTGGGGACCAGTGAATGATAGAACAGTATCACTGGGGACCAGTGAATGATAGAACGTATCACTGAGGACCAGTGAATGATAGAACGTATCACTGAGGACCAGTGAATGATAGAACGCATAACTGGGGACCAGTGAATGATAGAACGTATCACTGAGGACCAGTGAATGATAGAACGCATAACTGGGGACCAGTGAATGATAGAACAGTATCACTGGGGACCAGTGAATGATAGAACAGTATCACTGGGGACCGGTGAATGATAGAACGTATCACTGAGGACCAGTGAATGATAGAACGTATCACTGGGGACCAGTGAATGATAGAACGTATCACTGGGGACCAGTGAATGATAGAACAGCATAACTGGGGACCAGTGAATGATAGAACAGTATCACTGGGGACCAGTGAATGATAGAACAGTATCACTGAGGACCAGTGAATGATAAAACAGTATCACTGGGGACCAGTGAATGATAGAACGTATCACTGGGGACCAGTGAATGATAGAACAGCATAACTGGGGACCAGTGAATGATAGAACAGTATCACTGGGGACCAGTGAATGATAGAACAGTATCACTGGGGACCAGTGAATGATAGAACAGTATCACTGGGGACCAGTGAATGATAGAACGTATCACTGGGGACCAGTGAATGATAGAACGTATCACTGGGGACCAGTGAATGATAGAACGTATCACTGGGGACCAGTGAATGATAGAACAGTATCACTGGGGACCAGTGAATGATAGAACAGTATCACTGGGGACCAGTGAATGATAGAACGTATCACTGAGGACCAGTGAATGATAAAACAGTATCACTGAGGACCAGTGAATGATAGAACGTATCACTGAGGACCAGTGAATGATAGAACGTATCACTGGGGACCAGTGAATGATAGAACGTATCACTGGGGACCAGTGAATGATAGAACGTATCACTGGGGACCAGTGAATCATAGAACGTATCACTGGGGACCAGCGAATGATAGAACGTATCACTGGGGACCAGCGAATGATAGAACGTATCACTGAGGACCAGTGAATGATAGAACGTATCACTGAGGACCAGTGAATGATAGAACAGTATCACTGGGGACCAGTGAATGATAGAACAGCATAACTGGGGACCAGCGAATGATAGAACGTATCACTGGGGACCAGTGAATGATAGAACAGCATAACTGGGGACCAGTGAATGATAGAACGTATCACTGAGGACCAGTGAATGATAGAACAGCATAACTGGGGACCAGTGAATGATAGAGCAGTATCACTGGGGACCAGTGAATGATAGAACAGTATCACTGGGGACCAGTGAATGATAGAACGTATCACTGGGGACCAGTGAATGATAGAACGTATCACTGGGGACCAGTGAATGATAGAACAGCATAACTGGGGACCAGTGAATGATAGAACAGTATCACTGGGGACCAGTGAATGATAGAACAGTATCACTGGGGACCGGTGAATGATAGAACGTATCACTGAGGACCAGTGAATGATAGAACGTATCACTGGGGACCAGTGAATGATAGAACGTATCACTGGGGACCAGTGAATGATAGAACGTATCACTGGGGACCGGTGAATGATAGAACGTATCACTGAGGACCAGTGAATGATAGAACGTATCACTGGGGACCAGTGAATGATAGAACGTATCACTGGGGACCAGTGAATGATAGAACGTATCACTGGGGACCAGTGAATGATAGAACAGTATCACTGGGGACCTGTGAATGATAGAACAGTATCACTGGGGACCAGTGAATGATAGAACGTATCACTGAGGACCAGTGAATGATAAAACAGTATCACTGAGGACCAGTGAATGATAGAACGTATCACTGGGGACCAGTGATAGAACCAGTGATAGAACGTATCACTGGGGACCAGTGACTGATAGAATGTATCACTGGGGACCAGTGAATGATAGAACGTATCACTGAGGACCAGTGAATGCTAGAACGTATCACTGGGGACCAGTGAATGATAGAACGTATCACTGAGGACCAGTGAATGATAGAACAGCATAACTGGGGACCAGTGAATGATAGAACGTATCACTGGGGACCAGTGAATGATAGAACGTATCACTGGGGACCAGTGAATGATAGAACAGTATCACTGGGGACCAGTGAATGATAGAACAGTATCACTGGGGACCAGTGAATGATAGAACGTATCACTGAGGACCAGTGAATGATAAAACAGTATCACTGAGGACCAGTGAATGATAGAACGTATCACTGAGGACCAGTGAATGATAGAACGTATCACTGGGGACCAGTGAATGATAGAACGTATCACTGGGGACCAGTGAATGATAGAACGTATCACTGGGGACCAGTGAATGATAGAACGTATCACTGAGGACCAGTGAATGCTAGAACGTATCACTGGGGACCAGTGAATGATAGAACGTATCACTGAGGACCAGTGAATGATAGAACAGCATAACTGGGGACCAGTGAATGATAGAACAGTATCACTGGGTACCAGTGAATGATAGAACGTATCACTGGGGACCAGTGAATGATAGAACAGCATAACTGGGGACCAGTGAATGATAGAACAGTATCACTGGGGACCAGTGAATGATAGAACAGTATCACTGAGGACCAGTGAATGATAAAACAGTATCACTGGGGACCAGTGAATGATAGAACGTATCACTGGGGACCAGTGAATGATAGAACAGCATCACTGGGGACCAGTGAATGATAGAACTGGGGACCAGTATCACTGAGGACCAGTGAATGATAGAACAGTATCACTGGGGACCAGTGAATGATAGAACGTATCACTGGGGACCAGTGAATGATAGAACGTATCACTGAGGACCAGTGAATGATAGAACAGCATAACTGGGGACCAGTGAATGATAGAACAGTATCACTGGGGACCAGTGAATGATAGAACGTATCACTGGGGACCAGTGAATGATAGAACAGTATCACTGGGGACCAGTGAATGATAGAACAGTATCACTGGGGACCAGTGAATGATAGAACAGCATCACTGGGGACCAGTGAATGATAGAACAGTATCACTGGGGACCAGTGAATGATAGAACGTATCACTGGGGACCAGTGAATGATAATGAACGTATCACTGGGGACCAGTGAATGATAGAACGTATCACTGGGGACCAGTGAATGATAGAACGTATCACTGGGGACCAGTGAATGATAGAACGTATCACTGAGGACCAGTGAATGATAGAACAGTATCACTGAGGACCAGTGAATGATAGAACGTATCACTGAGGACCAGTGAATGATAGAACGTATCACTGAGGACCAGTGAATGATAGAACGTATCACTGGGGACCAGTGAATGATAGAACGTATCACTGAGGACCAGTGAATGATAGAACGTATCACTGGGGACCAGTGAATGATAGAACGTATCACTGAGGACCAGTGAATGATAGAACAGCATAACTGGGGACCAGTGAATGATAGAACATATCACTGGGGACCAGTGAATGATAGAACAGCATAACTGGGGACCAGTGAATGATAGAACGTATCACTGGGGACCAGTGAATGATAGAACGTATCACTGAGGACCAGTGAATGATAGAACGTATCACTGAGGACCAGTGAATGATAGAACGTATCACTGGGGACCAGTGAATGATAGAACGTATCACTGAGGACCAGTGAATGATAGAACAGTATCACTGGGGACCAGTGAATGATAGAACGTATCACTGAGGACCAGTGAATGATAGAACGTATCACTGGGGACCAGTGAATCATAGAACGTATCACTGGGGACCAGTGAATGATAGAACAGCATAACTGGGGACCAGTGAATGATAGAACGTATCACTGGGGACCAGTGAATGATAGAACGTATCACTGAGGACCAGTGAATGATAGAACAGTATCACTGGGGACCAGTGAATGATAGAACGTATCACTGAGGACCAGTGAATGATAGAACAGCATAACTGGGGACCAGTGAATGATAGAACGTATCACTGGGGACCAGTGAATGATAGAACGTATCACTGGGGACCAGTGAATGATAGAACAGTATCACTGGGGACCAGTGAATGATAGAACAGTATCACTGGGGACCAGTGAATGATAGAACGTATCACTGAGGACCAGTGAATGATAAAACAGTATCACTGAGGACCAGTGAATGATAGAACGTATCACTGAGGACCAGTGAATGATAGAACGTATCACTGGGGACCAGTGAATGATAGAACGTATCACTGGGGACCAGTGAATGATAGAACGTATCACTGGGGACCAGTGAATGATAGAACGTATCACTGGGGACCAGTGACTGATAGAACGTATCACTGGGGACCAGTGAATGATAGAACGTATCACTGAGGACCAGTGAATGCTAGAACGTATCACTGGGGACCAGTGAATGATAGAACGTATCACTGAGGACCAGTGAATGATAGAACAGCATAACTGGGGACCAGTGAATGATAGAACAGCATAACTGGGGACCAGTGAATGATAGAACAGCATAACTGGGGACCAGTGAATGATAGAACAGTATCACTGGGGACCAGCGAATGATAGAACGTATCACTGGGGACCAGCGAATGATAGAACGTATCACTGGGGACCAGTGAATGATAGAACGTATCACTGGGGACCAGTGAATGATAGAACGTATCACTGAGGACCAGTGAATGATAGAACAGTATCACTGAGGACCAGTGAATGATAGAACGTATCACTGAGGACCAGTGAATGATAGAACAGTATCACTGAGGACCAGTGAATGATAGAACGTATCACTGAGGACCAGTGAATGATAGAACGTATCACTGGGGACCAGTGAATGATAGAACGTATCACTGAGGACCAGTGAATGATAGAACAGTATCACTGAGGACCAGTGAATGATAGAACGTATCACTGAGGACCAGTGAATGATAGAACGTATCACTGAGGACCAGTGAATGATAGAACGTATCACTGGGGACCAGTGAATGATAGAACGTATCACTGGGGACCAGTGAATGATAGAACGTATCACTGAGGACCAGTGAATGATAGAACAGCATAACTGGGGACCAGTGAATGATAGAACATATCACTGGGGACCAGTGAATGATAGAACAGCATAACTGGGGACCAGTGAATGATAGAACAGTATCACTGAGGACCAGTGAATGATAGAACGTATCACTGAGGACCAGTGAATGATAGAACGTGATCACTGGGGACCAGTGAATGATAGAACGTATCACTGAGGACCAGTGAATGATAGAACGTATCACTGGGGACCAGTGAATGATAGAACGTATCACTGGGGACCAGTGAATGATAGAACAGCATAACTGGGGACCAGTGAATGATAGAACGTATCACTGAGGACCAGTGAATGATAGAACGTATCACTGAGGACCAGTGAATGATAGAACGTATCACTGGGGACCAGTGAATGATAGAACGTATCACTGAGGACCAGTGAATGATAGAACGTATCACTGAGGACCAGTGAATGATAGAACGTATCACTGGGGACCAGTGAATGATAGAACGTATCACTGAGGACCAGTGAATGATGAATGACCAGTGAATGATAGAACAGTATCACTGGGGACCAGTGAATGATAGAACGTATCACTGAGGACCAGTGAATGATAGAACGTATCACTGGGGACCAGTGAATCATAGAACGTATCACTGGGGACCAGTGAATGATAGAACAGCATAACTGGGGACCAGTGAATGATAGAACGTATCACTGGGGACCAGTGAATGATAGAACGTATCACTGAGGACCAGTGAATGATAGAACAGTATCACTGGGGACCAGTGAATGATAGAACGTATCACTGAGGACCAGTGAATGATAGAACGTATCACTGAGGACCAGTGAATGATAGAACGTATCACTGAGGACCAGTGAATGATAGAACGTATCACTGAGGACCAGTGAATGATAGAACGTATCACTGAGGACCAGTGAATCATAGAACGTATCACTGGGGACCAGTGAATCATAGAACGTATCACTGGGGACCAGTGAATGATAGAACACTGGGGACCAGTGAATGATAGAACAGTATCACTGGGGACCAGTGAATGATAGAACGTATCACTGGGGACCAGTGAATGATAGAACAGTATCACTGGGGACCAGTGAATGATAGAACAGTATCACTGGGGACCAGTGAATGATAGAACGTATCACTGAGGACCAGTGAATGATAAAACAGTATCACTGAGGACCAGTGAATGATAGAACGTATCACTGAGGACCAGTGAATGATAGAACGTATCACTGGGGACCAGTGACTGATAGAACGTATCACTGGGGACCAGTGAATGATAGAACGTATCACTGAGGACCAGTGAATGCTAGAACGTATCACTGGGGACCAGTGAATGATAGAACGTATCACTGAGGACCAGTGAATGATAGAACAGCATAACTGGGGACCAGTGAATGATAGAACAGTATCACTGGGTACCAGTGAATGATAGAACGTATCACTGGGGACCAGTGAATGATAGAACAGCATAACTGGGGACCAGTGAATGATAGAACAGCATAACTGGGGACCAGTGAATGATAGAACAGTATCACTGGGGACCAGCGAATGATAGAACGTATCACTGGGGACCAGCGAATGATAGAACGTATCACTGGGGACCAGTGAATGATAGAACGTATCACTGGGGACCAGTGAATGATAGAACGTAGAAATGATAGAACGTATCACTGAGGACCAGTGAATGATAGAACAGTATCACTGAGGACCAGTGAATGATAGAACGTATCACTGAGGACCAGTGAATGATAGAACAGTATCACTGAGGACCAGTGAATGATAGAACGTATCACTGAGGACCAGTGAATGATAGAACGTATCACTGGGGACCAGTGAATGATAGAACGTATCACTGAGGACCAGTGAATGATAGAACAGTATCACTGAGGACCAGTGAATGATAGAACGTATCACTGAGGACCAGTGAATGATAGAACGTATCACTGAGGACCAGTGAATGATAGAACGTATCACTGGGGACCAGTGAATGATAGAACGTATCACTGGGGACCAGTGAATGATAGAACGTATCACTGAGGACCAGTGAATGATAGAACAGCATAACTGGGGACCAGTGAATGATAGAACATATCACTGGGGACCAGTGAATGATAGAACAGCATAACTGGGGACCAGTGAATGATAGAACAGTATCACTGAGGACCAGTGAATGATAGAACGTATCACTGAGGACCAGTGAATGATAGAACGTATCACTGGGGACCAGTGAATGATAGAACGTATCACTGAGGACCAGTGAATGATAGAACGTATCACTGGGGACCAGTGAATGATAGAACGTATCACTGGGGACCAGTGAATGATAGAACAGCATAACTGGGGACCAGTGAATGATAGAACGTATCACTGAGGACCAGTGAATGATAGAACGTATCACTGAGGACCAGTGAATGATAGAACGTATCACTGGGGACCAGTGAATGATAGAACGTATCACTGAGGACCAGTGAATGATAGAACGTATCACTGAGGACCAGTGAATGATAGAACGTATCACTGGGGACCAGTGAATGATAGAACGTATCACTGAGGACCAGTGAATGATAGAACAGTATCACTGGGGACCAGTGAATGATAGAACGTATCACTGAGGACCAGTGAATGATAGAACGTATCACTGGGGACCAGTGAATCATAGAACGTATCACTGGGGACCAGTGAATGATAGAACAGCATAACTGGGGACCAGTGAATGATAGAACGTATCACTGGGGACCAGTGAATGATAGAACGTATCACTGAGAACCAGTGAATGATAGAACAGTATCACTGGGGACCAGTGAATGATAGAACGTATCACTGAGGACCAGTGAATGATAGAACGTATCAATGAGGACCAGTGAATGATAGAACGTATCACTGAGGACCAGTGAATGATAGAACGTATCACTGAGGACCAGTGAATGATAGAACGTATCACTGAGGACCAGTGAATCATAGAACGTATCACTGGGGACCGGTGAATGATAGAACAGCATAACTGGGGACCAGTGAATGATAGAACGTATCACTGGGGACCAGTGAATGATAGAACAGCATAACTGGGGACCAGTGAATGATAGAACGTATCACTGGGGACCAGTGAATGATAGAACAGTACAGAGTGTAGAACCCACTGATTGGGGGATGGGTGTTTGTGTGCAGGGTCACTACCTGATCCACTCAAATAAACAGTTGTGAGCAGCTAAAGATCTGACACATGCACGTACATGCAAGCACACACACACACACGGTGACAAACTGAATAAACACTATGCTCTCCATGTTTGTAAGCAAAGCCCAGAAAGATGCATCCTAATCTCCAAGTTGACCCTACAGGGACAAACACATTCCCTGTTATTTGTTTTTGCTGATCCTCTCAATTTGCAGCTTTGGGGGAGAAGGTCAGGGAAATTACCACATGCTGTCTCAAACTCAACTCTGGACCTCAAAACTAGATTCACTGCGTTTTTTTCATTGTTCCCCTCTAATCAGGGACTGATTTAGACCTGGGACACTAGGTGTGTGCAATTAATGATCAGGTAGAACTGGTTTAGGGGATCTGGCTTTTACCCTGCTGCTCTGTTACCTGAATACCTAATATACTACATCCTTTAATACGTTTTAAGACTACCAGTTGGGAGGTCAGACGATCATAGGGTCGTATGTCAGGGTTCCATCTCAAGGATAGAGACATGTATTGTACACATGGATGTTAAATATACATGGATTTCAGCGAGTCAGTGTTAGACAAACATCAGTTCTACAGACCGAGACTGGCTCCTTTCCCTTTCTTAATGAAACTGGGGCATATTTGCTGTGCATGTCACATGCATTGTTATTTGTGAATGTGGTCTCATTATTAGTACAATCCATTCTGAGGCTGTGCTCACCAGGCATATCCGACCGATGCGGGCCTGGGTCACAGGACTCTGGCCCATCTCAGCAGACTTCTCGCGGAAGAAGAAGTACAGCTTGTCGTCATTCCTCTCTGCACTGTCAGGGATGAGCTGCACATGGATGAAGGAAGGATCTGGGAGAAGGAGAGAGAGAAGGAGAGAAAGATGCGTAGGAGGATATGAAGATCACTGAACATCTGGTTGATATCATTCACAAACTGTTTGCATTTCCTGTTTATTAAAGAGTTGAGGATTTTGTAAACATTAAATATTATTAAAGAAGACATTTATTTACCGTTTAACCATCTGGAGTTATACTGGTCTGTACGCATCGCGGTCTGTTTCCCAGTACGGAAGATGGCAGAGTCTGTTCCCATGAAGTCAATGTAGACCCCAGCATAGAGTTCACCATCTGAGAGAGAGGGGAGAGGGAAGGACAGAGGGAAAGAGATTCATCCGCTGAGCCAAATATTTTGACTCTTTGATATAAAGCCAGGCACACCCTTGGCATAACGGACTGAGGCTCTCCTTACACAGAAACCCCCACTACCCAAATTAAACCTTCAGTCCCTGGCAAGACCCCCTGGCGGACCCTAGCGCCCAATACTTTAAAATCAAAATCAAACTTTATTTGTCACATGTGCCAAATACAACAGGTGTAGGTAGACCTTACTGTGAAATGCTTACTTACAAGCCCTTAACCAACAGTACAGTTCAAGAAGAGTTAAGAAAATATTTACCAGATAATAAATAAAAAAGTAACACAATAAAATAAAAGTAACGAGGCTATATACAAGGGGGTACCGATACCGAGTCAATGTGCGGGGGTACAGGTTAGTCGAGGCCATTTGTACATGGGGGTAGGGGTGAAGTGACTATGCATAGATAATAAACAGCAAGTAGCAGCAGTGTACATGTAGGTAGGGGTGAAGTGACTATACATAGATAATAAACAGAGAGTAGCAGCAGTGTACATGTAGGTAGGGGTGAAGTGACTATACATAGATAATAAACAGAGAGTAGCAGCAGTGTACATGTAGGTAGGGGTGAAGTGACTATGCATAGATAATAAACAGAGAGTAGCAGCAGTGTACATGTAGGTAGGGGTGAAGTGACTATACATAGATAATAAACAGAGAGTAGCAGCAGTGTACATGTAGGTAGGGGTGAAGTGACTATGCATAGATAATAAACAGAGAGTAGCAGCAGTGTACATGTAGGTAGGGGTGAAGTGACTATACATAGATAATAAATGGCAAGTAGCAGCAGTGTACATGTAGGTAGGGGTGAAGTGACTATACATAGATAATAAACGACAAGTAGCAGCAGTGTACATGTAGGTAGGGGTGAAGTGACTATACATAGATAATAAACAGCAAGTAGCAGCAGTGTACATGTAGGTAGGGGTGAAGTGACTATACATAGATAATAAACGGCAAGTAGCAGCAGTGTACATGTAGGTAGGGGTGAAGTGACTATACATAGATAATAAACAGTGAGTAGCAGCAGTGTACATGTAGGTAGGGGTGAAGTGACTATACATAGATAATAAACAGTGAGTAGCAGCAGTGTACATGTAGGTAGGGGTGAAGTGACTATACATAGATAATAAACAGTGAGTAGCAGCAGTGTACATGTAGGTAGGGGTGAAGTGACTATACATAGATAATAAACAGTGAGTAGCAGCAGTGTACATGTAGGTAGGGGTGAAGTGACTATACATAGATAATAAACAGTGAGTAGCAGCAGTGTACATGTAGGTAGGGGTGAAGTGACTATACATAGATAATAAACAGTGAGTAGCAGCAGTGTACATGTAGGTAGGGGTGAAGTGACTATACATAGATAATAAACAGTGAGTAGCAGCAGTGTACATGTAGGTAGGGGTGAAGTGACTATACATAGATAATAAACAGTGAGTAGCAGCAGTGTACATGTAGGTAGGGGTGAAGTGACTATACATAGATAATAAACAGTGAGTAGCAGCAGTGTACATGTAGGTAGGGGTGAAGTGACTATACATAGATAATAAACAGTGAGTAGCAGCAGTGTACATGTAGGTAGGGGTGAAGTGACTATACATAGATAATAAACAGTGAGTAGCAGCAGTGTACATGTAGGTAGGGGTGAAGTGACTATACATAGATAATAAACAGTGAGCAGCAGCAGTGTACATGTAGGTAGGGGTGAAGTGACTATACATAGATAATAAACAGTGAGTAGCAGCAGTGTACAAACAAATGGGAGGGTGTCAATGTAAATAGTCAGGGGGGCCATTTGATTAATTGTTCAGCAGTCTTATGACTTGGGGGTAGTTAAGGATCCTTTCGGTCCTAGACTTGGCGCTCCGGTACCGCTTGCTGTGTAGGAGCAGAGAGAACAGTCGACGACTTGGGTGACTGAAGTCTTTGAACAATTTTTAGGGCATATATGGCATATATTAGGGCTTTCCCTTACCCATGTCCAGCAAAATATCTTTAGACTGTCATCACCAGGGTGTCAATATCAAAGACATCTTTAGCACACAGTGTGGACAAAGACAGATGAACAGCATACATCATAATACACACATAATAAAGATCACACTGTTTGGCCAAACGGACTAGCCACTACCCAGGCTTTTTAAAGTTATGTGAATAAGGCACACACAGGGTCGAAGGACCAGAGTCTTGTTAATCAGTGGGGAGACTGAATTTTGGTCCTCCAGTTGCTGTTTGGGCCTCATATGAGAGCAGGTGTCCCAGCAAACATTTAGTAGCTACGGGGAGTTCTCAGGGGTGGGGTTAATGGGACAACAGGGGCTCAGGGCAAAGGCAGCAACAACTATACTACTAGTCTGTAACAGAATTAATTCAATTCTCCAGGTCTTTAATAAGTAAAGTCAACACAGGCCCTGATTTACAGTATAGAGCGTGTATGATATCTAGGGGTAGGGGTGAGGGGGTAGACCTACATGTGTGACCTTTTAGGGGTCAAAGTAGTATCCAGTTCTTATTCCCTGCCATTAGTCACCCATAGCTGATGTTAACTGGTTGAGACTGGGGTTCATTCGTCCTGGTTCGCTGGTTCCCTGCTTCTCTGGTTCCGCCCTGGTCAGCTGGCAGTGTGCTAACGTGGGAAGGCCGTGCTGACGATTTACACAGACTGTCAGGATCAACTTACACTGACTGTCCCACCCCACAGTCAGGATCAACTTACACTGACTGTCCCACTCCACAGTCAGGATCAATTTACACGGGTGGTAACTGTGAGGTCTTGCCCAGGCAGAATGACCATGAGTGGAGAGTGGAGGACACTCAACTACCTCATGGTTCCTTTTAGAAGATCCACCAACACCAACACCATACCTTACAACATGAAGTTACCACAAACTAAACATGTTGCAATGTGTCATGTGATTGATCTGCATGTATTGGCTAGAAAAGCATATGATTGGATTTCTCATGATAAATGACCACAACAAATCATATGAATATGTTCTTGGTATTTTTCCAATGAAAGTCACAAAGCTACCATGGAAAGGATTGGCCTATTAAAACTGTGAACCCACTGGTCTGTGCCCACAGCTCCTTAAATCCGATTCTTAACAAGGCATGATGCCTTCTGATTTTATCATCAGAGATGAGATCAGCATTGCTCTGCTATCCTTCTCATGGAAAATAGGCACAGAATGAAAAAGGATACTTTGTCTGCCTGGACAGATGTTAGGCAATACAAACATTTAAAAGTTGCCCCCCAAAAAAATGGGATAAAGGAGGTGGCCATTTGTAGCAGTGGGAGATAAAAGTAGGCGTACACAGGGGACATGGCCTCAGGGACCGTCAGAGTCACTGAGAGAGCCATGGGGACAAACTGGGTGAACTGGAATGGACTGGGACTGGGACATTCCTGGGACATCTCCAGCCATGTGGCCAAGTGTGGCTTGGATGATGATACTCACTGATCAAAGCCGAGACACTGTTGAGCTTTGGGTCGTAGGAGCACTTTCCCTTCCCAGATTCCACTTTTCCCGGCTCCAAATGCCATATGTATTCCTGAAATGGAAAAATCATAAGAAAGAAGCAATAAATTCATAGTGGTCTTCATCATGTCAGTGTGATTCCCTGGTGGAGGGAAAATTGAGGCAGTTCAATATTCTTCCAGTAGGTCCTCTGGGGCCTATAAGGCATTGTGGTTTGTAAAGGATGAAACATAGACTAATGAGAGTGCCTGTATATAGAAAAAAAAACAGGATCTCAATCCAACTCTTTTAATTCCTCTCTAGTGCACTAGAATGACTGAGGGCATAATGCGTCAGGGGGCTGTTCTCTGCACAACAATCTCTCATTGGCCAAATGTCTCTCATCCTCTCTTGGTTAAATCTGTATATGTAGCCCTACTGCTGCTGAGAGAAGGTACTTCTGCTCAGCAAAAACATGCCTGGGATGGAGGCTGGATGACTGATGCTCATGACTCCTGGTGTCTCTATACACAGCACTGAAAGGTGATTGGCAGGTATTTGGAGTCGCGGATAGAAACAGCCAATGGCATGCGATGACATGCCCTGTAGCCTTTTCCACAAACCAAAACAAGTAAATTCCCCCAATCCCTCACTCTCCAATCGAGGACTGAGGGGAGCAGAGAGACGAAGACACCTTTGTCCTTGTCCGTCAACACAGGAGAAAGTGCAGCGCTTGCCCATGTCATCCTCCACTGGCTCCTGAGTACACACTTGTGATATTCCCTCTCACCTTTCATTAAAATCAACCACACATGTAAATCTGAAGGTGTTGGCAGCTCCCTGCAAGAGATGCCAGATGTTAATGAAAATGCGGTCACATGTGCCAAGGGATATTCTCTGAACATGTTTTTAAACCATTTATGAAAGATGTTACCCGACAGAGGACTAAGTGTTGCATGCAACACATTCAAACATAATGGCCCTGTCCTTCTAAGGGTTAAGACTTCCTTCCTGTACTGTGAATGGTGTTGCTCAGCTATGTGGATCTATTATTTCCTTTCTGCTTTAGCAGTTTGTGTTTGTCCTGAACCAACAGGGCTGCAGTGAGAGTGGGTCAGACGTTAACCGTGTGAGACCTGTGGGAGAGGTTGGCCCACATTCCTACAGAGGGAGAGGGCGGTGGGGTGGGGGTGGGGGGTGAAGGACTGGAGGGTGGGGTGTTCTGTGTCCTATAACACAAGTGACAGGACAATGTAAGGAGGAGAGGAAAGAGATGCATTTATCAACCACAAATGGGCTTATTAGTTAGAAACACTGTCAGACATCAGTCATCGATGGTGTCAGTGTTATACTGTATTTATCCTCAATGAAAGATCTACATTTGATTGTGTAGTGTATTAACATGTTGTGTGACCTTGTGTAGAAAATCACAAAGTGCTGGACATTCATCTCTCTCATGCATAAGAAGCAGATGACACAAATAGTGGAGCATCAGTTCAACAGCACACCTAAATAGTGTGTGTGAGAGAGAGAGAGAGAGAGAGAGAGAGAGAGAGAGAGAGAGAGAGAGAGAGAGAGAGAGAGAGAGAGTGAGTGAGTGAGTGAGTATGAGAAAGAGTGAGTTATCAAAAGATGAGGCTTACACAAACATTGACAAATGAACAACGAGAGCAACGCACAACAGAAATATGACGGAGGAAACAAAAACAGAGAAACATTTGAACAACCAATTTATTTTCTCCAAATGGACAGGGTCTAGAGAATGGACAGGGTCTAGAGAATGGACAGGGTCTAGAGAATGGACAGGGTCTAGAGAATGGACAGGGTCTAGAGAATGGACAGGGTCTAGAGAATGGACAGGGTCTAGAGAATGGACAGGGTCTAGAGAATGGACAGGGTCTAGAGAATGGACAGGGTCTAGAGAAGACATGCTTAGCAGTGAGGAGATCAGCGGTCAACTACACTAGAGACCCAACGCAGTGGGACAATTCAACTGATGATGACAGAAGTGTTTCAAGACACAGAATGAGCACAGACAGAACAGAGGGGTCGGGAGACATGCACAGCCCTCCCCCTACAGAGAGAGAGGGAGAGAGGGAGAGAGGGGGAGACAGAGTGCACATGGCATGCAAGCTGAGGCCCAGAGTGGGTCGCCAGTGCACTCCCCAGCCCATAGGGGCAAGGCTCAGGGGCAGACAGGCAGAACCGTCCAGGCTAGTGACGGGCACCTGACCCACGTCCCACCTTCAGTCCTAGTGTCTCGAACACAGCGCTGGGTTCGGCTGCGCGGTTAGCCCTCGCTCCAGTCTGGGGCATCTGCAGGTGCATGGCGGCCTAAAACAGGAGACAGCGACACATTCTGGATGTTACGCACCTGCAGTAGGCGGGACCTGACGTGAGCTCAGTAACTCTGTAAACTGGTCTTGGACTGATGTGACTGCATGACTGTTTGAATAATGTCATTCGGACAGCTTGTGAGGAAAATGTATGGATTTCTCATTCTCTACATTCTCTGTGAGATGAATGCTTGCGTAGCTTAACTTCACCAGATGGCACGAACATCAGCAATATCCGTTCTATACCCTGTCGATGAGTCAATACAGTCTCTCACAGCATGATATATCCACTCAACTCTGGCCTGAGCCACTGCCAAGAACCAATATTTGGCTTTTCCAGACAATACTAGCTATCATAGCCCCATGTAGGCTACTATCCTTTAGGTTTGTAAAAAGGAAATCACGCCTGAATAATTGCAACACTGAAAATGAAAGAATTCTGAAATCTGGCAAGCTGTTATCAATTGATCTGCATGTCTTCAGTTACAAAAGCAGGTTCCTGACGTATGAGAAGGAGTGTCCATGTGTGTGTATACATCCACATTAGAAAATGAGCGTTTTGCCTACTCATGGTTTCCCGTCTGAAAAGCTGTGTGTGTGTGTGTGTGTGTGTGTATACATCCACATTAGAAAATGAGCGTTTCGCCTACTCATGGTTTCCCGTCTGAAAAGCTGTGTGTGTGTGTGTGTGTATGGTTGTACCATTTTACATCTCTGTTCCCATACTTAACTCCAGAGAGAGAGAGAGAGCGAGGGCTCACAGGAAGAGACTGACCTGTCTGTTCGATGTGAAGGGAAAATAAAAGCCATCTCATTAATGTACTATAACTAGGACATTTCACTGGCACCCCATAATGGGAGCTGCCATGGCCAATTACCCAACTCCTCACATGGTGAGGACTAGAGGCTGAGGGAGCAAAGAGGGAGCAGGCCAACTGAGAGGCACAGGGCTGCTAGAGCTATGAGTGGAGGGATGGATGCCCTTTGTTAGTAAGGGTCATATGGATCCATATGAAATAGCAAAGGGGTGTGAAGAGTGTGTCCTCTGCATCAGGCAGAGTCCTCAGATAGGAGGAAACAGGGAAATATTATTTATCCACAACCCTTTATTTATTCCCTCTTAAATGTCCCAGGACCATCGTTAAGGAACAAGTGTTGAATTTAAAGCAGCAGGGCTGGGGGTATTGGAGAGGGGCAATAAAACAGGGAAGTACTCTGTGGTGGTGATGCCCGGCTCCAGGAAACTCAAGACTTCCAATTAAGGAGTGAGACTAAACAGACAGCACCGTAACAGTAATGGTAACAGCAACAGTGCGCTGGGGACGACAGCTGTGTGCAGGCTGAGACTCCAATGGTTGTCTAGGCATGGGGGCAGGAGATGAAGCTGTGGATATCAGGAGGGGTAGAGGTTTGTGAAGGTTTGTGAAGGAATGAAAGTAGGATTGAGAGAGAGTTAGAGAGAGAAAGAGAGGTGTGGGGATGGAAAGAGAGAGTGAGAGAAGGATGGAAGGGAGGAAGGCTGGGTTAGAGGTGTGGGATGGAGACTAAATGTCAGAGCAGTAGTCTCCCTCCTTCACCTCTTGACTGTGTACTGTAGCGTAGGGAACACACACCTAGTGTATTCCAAAACTCATGGAGCTCTAACCTGTGCTTTGTGTCCGCGGTTGACGTAGGTACAGACGGGGTTGTAGGCTCCAGTCCCACAGACATACAGGTGGGTCCTGTTCCACGGCTCAATCAGACGGATGAAGTTCCCACACTCGCCCTGCATGGGGACAAACATAGACAAACAAGAATGGATTATCAACATGAATGATACCCAGATAGAACAAGGTACTGAATGTTAATATTTCAATATACCAGTTTAACGGTCATCTATTTATCCAGACTTAACACTGGCCGAAGGGAGACAGTGAGGCTGGTTGGTCTCCTATGACTTCATGTTACAGGTGGCACAAATCACCTGACCTGAAACATAAATGCTGAATTAGTTGTGTGGAAATGGAGAGTCAACAGAAATACTTACATTGGTGTCCTTTCCACTTAGAAGACACTCAGTCTTCCTCTGCTGGGAGACAGGCCAGTGGAGCTGAAGGCAGGGGAAAACAGAGGTCATTTTATAGCAATAACCCAACCCATCGCACAACCCGTTCAACATAACTGGACTTTATAGCTGTGGGGCTAAACCTGCCACAGGGATATCCACCCACGGTAATATTAGCCGACTAGGAATGGTCATATCTAGATATGTTTTTGTACTTTTACAACCCTCATCTCCAGAAAATGGTGCAGTCAAATACAAACTGGAGGTGAGCTAATCAAAACATGCAACGCAGGGCAGCGGAACGGAACATATGACCCTCGGGGCCGTTTCTGAGAGCTGAGGTAAATGGTTAGCCTCACCCGGGTTTATAGAGCCCTGGGGAGGAGAGGGGAGGGAAGGGGGAGATGTATTTATTTATTTATTTCACCTTTATTTAACCAGGTAGGCAAGTTGAGAACAAGTTCTCATTTACAATTGCGACCTGGCCAAGATAAAGCAAAGCAGTTCGACACATACAACGACACAGAGTTACACATGGAGTAAAAGAAACATACACTCAATAATACAGTAGAAACAAGTCTATATACGATGTGAGCAAATGAGCTGAGATAAGGGAGGTAAAGGCAAAAAAAAGGCCATGGTGGCAAAGTAAATACAATATATCAAGTAAAACACTGGAATGGTAGATTTGCAGTGGAGGAATGTGCAAAGTAGAAATAAAAATAATGGGGTGCAAAGGAGAAAAATAAATAAATAAATAAATAAAATAAAATAAATACAGTAGGGAAAGAGGTAGTTGGGCTAAATTATAGGTGGGCTATGTACAGGTGCAGTAATCTGTGAGCTGCTCTGACAGCTGGTGCTTAAAGCTAGTGAGGGAGATAAGTGTTTCCAGTTTCAGAGATTTTTGTAGTTCGTTCCAGTCATTGGCAGCAGAGGACTGGAAGGAGAGGCGGCCAAAGAAATAATTGGTTTTGGGGGTGACCAGAGAGATATACCTGCTGGAGAGCGTGCTACAGGTGGGTGATGCTATGGTGACCAGCGAGCTGAGATAAGGGGGGACTTTGCCTAGTAGATGACATGGAGCCAGTGGGTTTGGCGACGAGTATGAAGCGAGGGCCAGCCAACGAGAGCTGTGGGTAGTATATGGGGCTTTGGTGACAAAACGGATGGCACTGTGATAGACTTCATCCAATTTGTTGAGTAGGGTATTGGAGGCTATTTTGTAAATGACATCGCCGAAGTTGAGGATTGGTAGGATGGTCAGTTTTACAAGGGTATGTTTGGCAGCATGAGTGAAGGATGCTTTGTTGCGAAATAGGAAGCCAATTCTAGATTTAACTTTGGATTGGAGATGTTTGATGTGGGTCTGGAAGGAGAGTTTACAGTCAGACACCTAGGTATTTGTAGTTGTCCACGTATTCTAAGTCAGAGCCATCCAGAGTAGAGATGTTGGACAGGTAGATAGTTTTAGGTGCAGGCAGCGATCTGTTGAAGAGCATGCATTTAGTTTTACTTGTATTTAAGAGCAATTGGAGGCCACGGAAGGAGAGTTGTATGGCATTGAAGCTTGCCTGGAGGGTTGTTAACACAGTGTCCAAAGAAGGGCGAGAAGTATACAGAATGGTGTCGTCTGGGTAGAGGTGGATCAGAGTCTCACCAGCAGCAAGAGCGACATCATTGATGTGTACAGAGAAGAGAGTCGGTCCAAGAATTGAACCCTGTGGCACCCCCATAGAGACTGCCAGAGGTCCGGACAGCAGACCCTCCGATTTGACACACTGAACTCTATCAGAGAAGTAGCTGGTGAACCAGGCGAGGCAATCATTTGAGAAAGCAAAGCTGTCGAGTCTGCCGATGAGGATGTGGTGATTGACAGAGTCGAAAGCCTTGGCCAGATCAATGAATACGGCTGCACAGTAATGTTTCTTATCAATGATGGTTAAGGTATCGTTTAGGACCTTGAGCGTGGCTGAAGTGCACCCATGACCAGCTCTGAAACCAGATTGCATAGCAGAGAAGGTATGGTGAGATTCAAAATGGTCTGTAATCTGTTTGTTTACTTGGCTTTCGAAGACCTTAGAAAGGCAGGGTAGGATAGATATAAGTCTGTAGCAGTTTGGGTCAAGAGTGTCCCCCCCTTTGAAGAGGGGGATGACCGCAGCTGCTTTCCAATCTTTGGGAATCTCAGACGACACGAAAGAGAGGTTGAACAGGCTAGTATAGGGGTGGCAACAATTTCGGCAGATAGTTTTAGAAAGAAAGTGTCCAGATTGTCTAGCCTGGCTGATTTGTAGGGGTCCAGATTTTGCAGCTCTTTCAGAACATCAGCTTACTGGATTTGGGAGAAGGATGGGGTGACAGGAGGCAAGGGAAGGTGAAGAGGTGAAGCGTTAGTGACTGTAAGGTCTTACAATGAGCGGCTCCTTGTTGATGTCATGCAGGTCCAGGGACAGGATGTGGTCCTTGCTGCCCACGTACATGCGGTCGTGGTCCTCGTCCATACGCAGGATCCGATAGTCAGACGTGTTCAGCAGGTAGGCAAAGTTCTGGGCAGTGCCAGTGGACCTCAGCTCTGCAGAGAGAGGGGGGGAACAAGAGAGCAATGTATCCTTTTGGGACAGAAAATTGCTGTACACAAACACAGTAACACACACGCTCAACTGACACATTTCACAAACCACCCCTGTTAGGCATACCGATGTGTGGTTCATATGATGCTTTCAACTAACACTGTTGAAACCAAACACAGCAGATCAGTGACAAGTGCTAGAGAGGGTCTCATTGTGTTGTGGACATCTTAACACTGTCTAAGAGATGCTCCTTCAAAGAAAAGTATAATTATCATTGTCTTTCTTACACATCTCTGTCAAATACTGCCATGGACATCTGCCAAGGATGCTTTTCTCTGGTCATCTGAAGGTCTGAGCTCTGACGAAATGAAGAATGCATTTAACAGAAATTCCCGAGGAAACAGAAACAGGACGCTTCCTACAGAACCTTCCATGTGAGACTGGAGTGTTTGTTTCATTTGTTCTCCACGGTTCAAGAGCCATGTACAGACCGGGCAGTGCTGTTTGAGAGGCCCGCTGTCTCTCCACTGCTTGGGTCCTCCACCAAACACAAACACTCTGTGAGACCCTACAGGGTAGAGCTTAGCAGGATGGTACTCATATACTGCTGCTTGACAAACATTGAGGTTTCACTAAATAAGCTGGAAGATCCTGTTAAATTGTTACCTTTATTCTACTTAAACATTTCAGGAGACCACCAACAAACAACAGCTCTACGATACCACATGTTCATGTACTGTATGTTACTTTTAGTGGTTCAATTGTGGAGATAAAAAACAGTACAGGAAGCATGTAGGTCTAATTAAAGTCTAAGGCGTGCCTGCACATAATCAGAGGAAGATGTTTGGCCATGTCCCCACTCTCTGAGGGTGTCATAGGGAGAGTGGGATATGCAAAAAACACATTTCAAATTCGCACATTCATATTAATACACACTTATACCTGTGTGAAATAGGACAAATATGAGCAGCCACCTAAAAATTATAATAATAATAATTATTATTAATATTGTTACGTCAACTTATGTCAACAAACAAAATGGTCCTGGTGTATCACAGCTTTAAAGTGAAAACAACACAGCATAGTAAAAATAAATCAAATGTATCTGCTATTTCAAAAGTGTAAAAAGCAGTTTATTAATATACATGTTTATGCAGGACCTGTTTCAAAACCAGTAACTCTACTCTGGTATGCCTGTCTAAAGCCAAAGCAGGCAAGTGCTGGTTTACATTCAAGTCCCTCTGTTGAACATAGTGAAAACTACATTCCTATGTAACTGTCTGACTGTCTCTCAGGAAGTTGTCTGAATACCAAGACAAGGCAGGAGTCATGCCCATGTCCCCCATCAAACCACAGGACCTTAAAATAAACTCTATCCACAGACATTCCTCAACATACTCACCACTGAATCTGATATTACCAGTCTTTCATACAGGATCTAAATATAACTCTGGGTTACGTCAATAATCAATGATTAATAACATTAGATTTGCTATATTTATACAGTTTAATTTAATACGTGTGTCAGGCAAGCGTCTGTTTATAGGTCATATGTGTGATTGACAGCTGTCGGGGACCTACAGTGCCTTTGGAAAATATTCAGACCATTTGACTTTTTCCACATTACAGCCTTATTCTAAAATGGATTAACTATTCTTTTTTTCTCAGCAATCTACACATAATACCCCATAATGACAAAGAGAAAAAATAGTTTAAAAAAACAAACAGAAATACCTCATTTATATAAGTATTCAGACCCTTTGCTATGATACTCAAAATTGAGATGTTTCTACAACTTGATTGGAGTCCACCTGTGGTAAATTCAATTGATTGGACATGATTTGGAAAGGCACACACCTGTCTATATAAAGGACCCACAGTTGACAGTGAAGGTCAGAGCAAAAACCAAGCCATGAGGTCGAGGGAATTGTCAGTAGAGCTCCGAGACAGGATTGTGACGATGCACAGATCTGGGGAAGGGTACCAAAAAATGTCTGCAGCATTGAAGGTCCCCAGGAACACAGTGGCCTCCATCACTCTTAAATGGAAGACGTTTGGAACCCTCAAGACTCTTCCTAGAGTTGGCCGCCCGGACAAACTGAGCAATCTGTCACTCTGACAGAGCTCCAGAGTTCCTCTGTGGAGATGGGAGAACCTGCCAGAAGGACAACCATTTTGGCAGCATTCCATCAATCAGGCCTTTATGGAACTGGGTGTTGTTAAATAAATAAATAAAATAAGTATCCACATTTTTTGTCATTTGTGAACTCAGGTTCCCTTTATCCAGTATTAGGTTTTGGTTGAAGATCTGATATTATTCAGGACCAAAAATATGCAAATAATTTTAGAAAGTCAGAAAGGGGGCAAATACTTTTTCACTGCACTTTATATCACTGGTGATGTGCTACTGAACAGGACGTTTAACACAGACACATTCCAGGGCAGTTCAAGCCCTTTCTGATCCAGCCTGTCGGCAACAACTCAACGTATGTTGGTTTTCAGGGGCTAGCTGGATGTGACCATCTGTTAGGTGAGGAGGGACTCAGAGAGCTACAGAGCAACAATATACCCTATAGAACACTCCATTTCCAGCTCCAAAACATATGTAATCCAAAAGCATAGTCACCTGATAATGTACGAATAATGGCGTGATAATGTACACCAAAGGGTGGCAACAAACACTACCACACCAAACATATGACCCATTTAAAACATCTATAGCTCGTCGCCATGTGTTTTTTTCTTCACCAAAGCTATAACATAACACATTAAATATCTATAACACTTTACTATACTGTTATGCATTAGATATGCATATTTAGATAATAACACTGCTCCTTTGTCAGTGAAAAATAGTTCTCTAAACAAATACAGAACATTTGCCAGGCTGTGTAGAAAATCCTATTCCATCAGTTCTCATCTGTTCTGGTTAAAGAATGGATCAGAGAGCTTTCTCTTTAGTCTCCCCTAATGCTCCTCCTGTCGCACTGAATTGAAGCGTTACTAAGAGGAGGAATCTACTGTTTCTATACACGTATTAGAGGCCTTTCTCCTGGGGGTTTGGCATTGAGCTCATTGTAAACCCAACATGCCATGGAACTTCCTGGTGTCTCGTCGAGGGTAAAACAAGAGAAAACAAAGAGGAAATCTGGAAGGAAAAGCACACCAGCCACTGTACATTATCCCCCTCTCCCCTCCCAGTCCATCCTCTCCTCTCCTCTCATCCTCTCCTCTCCTCTCCTCCTCTCCCATCCCCTCCACTCCTCTCTCCTCCTCTCCCCTCCCATCCCCTCCGCTCCTCTCCCCTCTCATCCCCTCCGCTCCATCCCCTCCACTCCTCCTCTTCTCCCCTCCCATCCCCTCCGCTCCTCTCCTCCTCATCCCCTCCCACTCCCCTTCTCCCCTCCACTCCTCTCTCCTCCTCTCCCCTCCCATCCCCTACACTCCTCTCTCCTCTCCCATCCCCTCTGCTCCTCTCTCCTCCTCTCCCCTCCCCTGCTCGGCCCTCTGCTCAGACAGACAGAGGCACCGGGGAGTGTGCTCATATTAAATGTTGATCCAGTGCTCATAATGGCGGCAGGCTCCGCCACACCGCCTCAGAGGTCAAGCCACCTGTGGAAACAAACCCAGAAGGCCTGTAAAAGGAATGGGCAAACACCGAGCCACCATCAGCAAGCTAAGGCACACTAAGACAGAGGGGAAAATGTGCTGCGTGCATGATCAAGATGGATGGAGGTTTTTGACTGGGCTACTTCATTAGATGTCATACCATTTGGCAAGAAGAAGGAGAATGAGTTTTGGTCAGGCTTGTAGTGAACAGGGTGCTTCATGCCACAGTTTCTTAAAGATCTGCTTCTATCTATAGCCAATGTCAGGCGTATTACAAGACATGTTTGTGCAGGTTCTCTCTATAATACAGGACAGGTGCATGATCTCTGACAGCAGAGGGAGTGAAGCAGCTGGAACTAGGCCTCTGTGCAGACCAAGCCGGGGAGCTTTACTACATAATGGGCCTCCCAGGATGAACTCTGAGTGCTGTTTGCCAGCTGCATTAGGGCATGACAGCATTCTCACCACATAGACTTAGCCTGGAGATTTGGAGACCTGGTTCAGTCTATTAGAGCAAGATCAACTCTTAAAGGAGTCCATTACTAGGTGTAGCTGACTCTGGGAGGTCTATAGGACACAGAGGGAGCAGAACAATCCCCCCCCCCCGTGGAATGGCAATGCCTCTATTAGTGGGAAAAGTGAGACAGCCGATTGCCACTGAGAGAAGCTGATCCATGTAATCCTGATCACTCAAACACACACATGCACGCAACAAGTGCAAACAGACGTTATTGCCATGAGTAATGGTGTGCAGAGTGGTAGGTGAAACCTCTGTCGCTTGAGCTCAGAACTCTCGGTAAAGTCTTTGGTGGCGGTCCTGTCCATTCTCTCCAGTCTACTGAGCATGGACAGTCCTCTCCATACTCCGTCCGGATATCTCTAGCTAGTGCTGGCTTACAGGCCACTTCCTATTACCGGACATTCCATTCTATTAGCATAAAATGTTAGTGGATGTGGCTTGGAGTCATGTAAGAAGATGCCCAAACCCACTGTTTCTTAATGGCATATTCTCTGGCAGATGCCCCAAATACCACCTTAACCACACTGCTAAACGTATGCCTAACCCTGACGTTAAATTAAGACCAAAAAGCTATTTTCTTTAGCCAATTTGGACTTTGTGGCTGTGGTATTTAGTGAGCCTCTGTGCAGACTGGCTAGGGGAGGAAGGCACAAATCAAAGGCAGATCTCAGAAGCCTGACAGTCAAACAGGGCCATCCATTCCACCTCCTGAGAGAATACTTGGCAACTGACGATGATCTCCCATGGCTGCAGGCACGCATGTTACAACATATATCTCCCCTTCTTCAATGAATTGCCAATGGGTCCAGTTTACTTTGAAAATGTATGTTTGAGCATGATAATGTTGAGTTGAAGGGTGTATATTCTTGATATCCCCTGGGTATACTGCACATCTATATTTCAATGCAAGAATGATTAACATAGGTTAATGCTGTCTTATATATAATAATGCACAATCCACTGTAGTATGAAATAACTAAAGGGAGAAGGATTTTGTAGATTTGTATTGTAGACTGTATTAATGAATCATGTTTTGTGGCGGGCTCAGAAACATGAGCACTTCCTCTCATTAAGGAAAGATTACTGCATGATTTAAGCGTACCCGGCTCAACCCATATTAACTCTCCTGGCGAATCTACAAGTCGAATAAGGCGAATGAGTGAATAATGGAAAACATTTGTATGTTTAAACATAATACAGGGGGGAAAGAATACACCAGGCACATGACTGTGCAGCTCACATCAGCTACATCAGCCTGATGTGGGTGTTCCACCCGGCTACATATTTCTCTGCTTTGAAACTGGGTACATTAAAAGTGTGGGCTCTGCCAAAGAAAGATGGAGCATAGCATGTTACGGCATGAATCCTGCCTGTGTCTCTGCGGGGCCTGGAAGAAGAGGAGGGTGGAGGGGTCATGGGTTGAGGGGCTGAATAGTTACATTAAATTTGTCTATTTGAGACTGTGGCGGAAATTGCAAAGAGGTTTGGCTCTAAACCACCTGAGCTAACTAGATTTTGTCTGTGGTTTCTCTTTTATAATTTTTTCATCATTAGATTTATAGTGAAGACAAGAATACAAGCAGCGCCATCAGTTTATCCTGTTACATTGATTGGGGCATATTTATTGCAAAGCCAACATTGCGGTTTGGATAAACTGACACATGCCAATGCTTTATGACTATGCAATAAAGTATAGAGACAAATATTCTGTGAGCTTGTTATGGGTGATCACAAAGAGCCTGTAGCCTACGATTACAGCCAGAGCCCCTCGGAGCGAGGCAAAGCTAGGTATGTGACTTCACACACACTGGAGTGGCAGGAGTGATAATAGCAGTGTTTAAGAGGGGCTGGGAGAAATGGCATGCTCACCCACATGAAAGGAGGTGCATGTCAGAAACCCGGGCATAATCATTTGAAAGCTGTCAACGTAGTGAAGAAAAATGTCAGAGTGGTCAGCATTACTTCCCTACGCCCACTCCGTTCCAGTGATGGGATCTCAAACCCTATAGATTTAGGACCTAAGGAAAAACCTATCACCAATAGGAGGACAGAATGATGTTGGCAGCTCCATCCCCTTTTTATGAGGTGTAGTAATGTGTCAACCAGGCAACGGTGCCACAGGTTTAAAAGATTTTGCCCGTCATCCAGTTTGCCCGTCATCCAATACTAGTGCCACAGGTTTAAAAGAGTTTGCCCGTCATCCAGTTTGCCCGTCATCCAATACCAGTGCCACAGGTTTAAAAGAGTTTGCCCGTCATCCAGTTTGCCCGTCATCCAATACCAGTGCCACAGGTTTAAAAGAGTTTGCCCGTCATCCAGTTTGCCCGTCATCCAATACCAGTGGCACAGGTTTAAAAGAGTTTGCCCGTCATCCAGTTTGCCCGTCATCCAATACCAGTGCCACAGGTTTAAAAGAGTTTGCCCGTCATCCAATACCAGTGCCACAGGTTTAAAAGAGTTTGCCCATCATCCAGTTTGCCCGTCATCCAATACCAGTGGCACAGGTTTAAAAGAGTTTGCCCGTCATCCAGTTTGCCCGTCATCCAATACCAGTGCCACAGGTTTAAAAGAGTTTGCCCGTCATCCAGTTTGCCCGTCATCCAATACCAGTGCCACAGGTTTAAAAGAGTTTGCCCGTCATCCAGTACCAGTGCCACAGGTTTAAAAGAGTTAGTCTGTCATCCAATACCAGTGCCACAGGTTTAAAAGAGTTTGCCCGTCATCCAGTTTGCCCGTCATCCAATACCAGTGCCACAGGTTTAAAAGAGTTTGCCCGTCATCCAATACCTTATGGAAGTCTAAATCAGACCCTCTCATTAACGCCTGTGTTACTCTTTTCTACCTGCCATATTTAGGAAGTGTCTTCTGCCTGTAGCCCTGTACACAGTAAGAAAGGCTAATTTGTTCTTAGGCAGACTCAATATCATTGGTTGGTTAGACCTGCCAGCGGTATGATGGACCTGGGGATGGGCTCAGAGCTCAGGCTCTACTATCTGGAGATCAGAGCTACAATCATTCACTGTCATTCTGTCCTCGTCTTGTTCTCCTCCATGGTACTACTGTAAACATGCTTCAACTAGTTTGCAGACACATATGAGAAAATGCTGCCTCCAGTGTTTTGGTTGATTTATCATCTAGTGATAGATGTATCTAATCACTATAGACACTAAAATAATGTGAGAGAAGCTTTGTATATAATCAGAGTTTTTCCAGAAGAGCTAATCAGCTGTTAGTGGCCCAGCTTGTGTTTAACTTTAGAAATGCAGTGAGATATTTAGAGGTTGGGCTTGAATGAATTTGCACGTTCGTCGTATGAAGGAGACCAAGGCGCAGCGTGGTATGCGTACATTCTCTTTATTAAAAGAATGAACACCGAACAAATTAACAAAATAACAAACTAACCGTGACGCTATACAATATAGTGCTGACAGGCAACTACACATAGACAAGATCCCACACCAGAAAGTGGGGAAAGAGGCCTGCCTAAATATGATCCCCAATCAGAGACAACGATAAACAGCTGTCTCTGATTGGGAACCATAACAGGCCAACATAGATATACAAAAACCCCTAGACCTACAAAAATCCTAGACATACGAAAACCCTAAATACTAGAGTAACCACCCTCGTCACACCGTGACCTAAGCAAAATACATAGAAAACAGAGATATCTAAGGTCAGGGCGTGACACTCGCAATTAGTGTCAGGACAAAGCAGCAAAAGCACATGTGCACACTGCACAGTAAACACTCTGAAAGACACCACAAAGTTACTCTGAGAGGGCTCTCTGAGTACTGTATGCAACCTGGTCCTAGCAGGGTGTGTTGCCACCATAACCATAACGGTGGAGAATCCGGTATATTTCCACAGATATGGCCCATCTCCAGATACCTGCATGTCTTAGACAGGTTGTTATTTCTCGGCTCTGAAAATCTGACACAGCTTTCACAACGGTGACTTCCTGTAGTGGGAAGATAAAGGGCCAGATGGTGTGACTGTAACTGAGCAGTATGACAGGTGACATGAACTGGATGTGTCCCCACTGCCCCTTCACAGCAGTAGGGTCCTCGTCCCCTGTATTAGAGCTTGCTGCTCCACTGGCGTGGATCTCCAGCACACTGGTACAAGGTTATGTCTGACACCACCGCTGACATCCCTTCAGTCCCAGCTTGCACACAGGGGAGAGCCTCTTCTAATCAGCAGCCCGGAGCGACCAGCGTCCTACAGCTAGCGTCCTCTTTGATTTACCTTCAACAGCTCCTTTCAACACGATTTGTCTTCATGTCAAAGATTAACAGGAGTTGTTTGGATTTGCGTTGGCTGCACGCATCAAGGCCCGAGGAGAGGTGACACAATGTTAAAAGAATGCCTGTGTGATTGCTGGAGGTTGGTCCTGTAGCGTACATTGTGTACGAGTAGCTGTGCAGCTGCATTTAATGAAAATAAATGATGAGGGCATGGAGCATGGAAAAACAGCACCTGCTGCTTACTTACCTAGTGCTTCTAGAACAACACTGAGAGGTATAGAAAAATGGACAGGGTCAGAGGGGCTGGCGGTGTCAGATCAGATAGCAAATATGAATCACCAGATAAGAGAAATACAAGAGCACGGCTTCACGATTATAATGAGGAGATATGATCAGACTTCCTTAGAGATGCCTACGCGCCCCATGGAGGGGGGGTGGTAACCTGGCATATTTGTCTCTCAGTGGAGTGGTTATGCTTCCCTGCATGTCTTAGTGCAGAGACAGCCCAACACCTTGATGCCGAGAGGGGGGAGGGGCTAACAAATAGAGACTTGACAGCATGCCTGTACCCTGTGCTGTGTATGTTACCAAACTGCTACCTCTTACACGTACAGCCACTATCATAAACTTTGTGATTTCATCTTCCAAGCTTAAAATATTATTACTGTAGTAGTCTACATGGATAGCAATGCTTGTCTTCCTTTATAGCATATCCTGCAGGAAACATACCTGTATATTCAGCAAGAAAGACATGCTAGAAAAAGAGGCCCCTATAAGCAAATAATCAGGTGTCTTGGATTTTGCAACTTCAAAAGTTACCTACTATCAGCCCACCCCATCCAGTCCACCCCATCTGCTGGCTCACAATAAAGCATACCTGCCCAGGTATTCACGACATGCTGTTGATAGTCCATTGCGGTAAGCTCCCTTTTTATGAAATAGGTGTGTCCCAGCACTGCTCAAGAATGTCTCAAACCATGGTGTGTGTGTGTGTGTGTGTGTGTGTGTGTGTGTGTGTGTGTGTGTGTGTGTGTGTGTGTGTGTGTGTGTGTGTGTGTGCGTGCGTGCGTGCGTGCGTGCGTGCGTGCGTGTGTTTGTCAGATGCATGCACATGTGTTACTCGATGAAGATCATTAGTGTACAGGTCTGACCCCACAGAATGTAGAGGATCATGTGCTGTGATGCCCATGTCACCCACTGCCTCTGATTTACCACCATCGCCAGCTTGTTATCACTCCTCTACCCCCACCCCCGACCCCAGGGCCCACCCGCTCTATAATTAGAACCAATTAATGGCTTCCCCACCTCCACCCCCCTCTCGCCCACTCTTTGCTAATGGTATCAATTTGTATACACTGTCAGCTCTGATGGGCTCTCATGCGGAGAGATGGCCCTTATCACTGGGGGCCACTGGCTCCTGTCACCTAAGCCCTCTCCTCTTCGACAGGCTAGGGGAGAGAGGAGACAGGCTGGCTGGGGGAGACATGTCTGGGTCTGGATAGGGTGTGAATGGGGAGGCATGTCTGGGTCTGGGAGGGTGTGAATGGGGGAGGCAAGACTGGGTCTGGGAGGGTGTGTATGGGGGAGGCATGACTGGGTCTGGGAGGGTGTATGGGGAGGCATGACTGGGTCTGGGAGGGTATGGGGGAGACGTGTCTGGTTTTGGGAGGGTGTGAATGGGGAGGCAAGACTGGGTCTGAGAGGGTGTGTATGGGGAGGCATGACTGGGTCTGGGAGGGTGTGTATAGGGGGGGCAGGTCTGGGTCTGGGAAGGTGTATATGAGGGAGGCATGACAGGGTCTGGGAGGGTGTGTATGGGGGAGACATGTCTGGGTCTGGGAGCGTGTATGGGGAGGCATGACTGGGTCTGGGAGGGTATGGGGGAGACGTGTCTGGGTTTGGGAGGGTGTGAATGGGGAGGCAAGACTGGGTCTGAGAGGGTGTGTATGGGGAGGCATGACTGGGTCTGGGAGGGTGTGTATAGGGGGGGGGCATGTCTGGGTCTGGGAAGGTGTATATGAGGGAGGCATGACAGGGTCTGGGAGGGTGTGTATGGGGGAGACATGTCTGGGTCTGGGAGGGTGTGAATGGGGAGGCAAGACTGGGTCTGAGAGGGTGTGTATGGGGGAGGCATGTCTGGGTCTGGGAGGGTGTGAATGGGGAGACATGTCTGAGTCTGGGGGGTGTGTATGGGGGAGGCATGTCTGGGTCTGGGAGGGTGGGAATGGAATCATCATCCTAAATGTTGCAGAAAGATGTGCCATACTTCAGTATCAGGCTAACAACATGGAGGAGAGGAGATGAGGGATCTCTGAGGTAGTTGTTCCTCATACTGTGAAGAAGAGACTCTGTCCTCTTTCATTGTTTCATCTTGTAGGATAGGCTAATGTTTTCATTTCAGGCTCCTCCATCTCCACTAACTGAAACTAATTGTATGGATTTTTTTCATAATAATATTGTAAAATTAACATCCGTACAGAAAGACTCATGTGAAGGCCAAATGACTGAGGAGGAACTGCGTGATGCAGTTGGGGCCTTTAAGGATGGGAAAACTCCAGGGCTTGGATGGCATACCAGTGGAAGAATACAAAACATTTTTTGATATACTCAAAGGACCATTATTAGCATGTATTAATCAGTCCTATATAAATGGTAGATTATCAGACACGCAACAAGAAGGTCTGATATCATTATTACTGAAACAGGACCCAAGTGGTATATATGGAGCATAATAACAATAATTTGCAAATAAATTCATTAAAAATCCTACAATGTGATTTTCTGGATATTCTTTTCTCATTTTGTATGTCATAGTTAAAGTGTACCTATGATTACAGGCCTCTCTCATATTTTTAAGTGGGAGAACTTGCACAATTGGTGGCTGACTAAATACTGACTAAAAACTATATGGGGGATTGGAAATTATGCAGACAATTACATTGATGGAACCAATATTCTTTCTGCAATATTAAGCTGATCCACCCCTTTATAAAGAAAAAAAGAGAAAGAAAAAAAAGAGTAGGAGAGGGAAGGAGAAAGAGTAGGAGAATGAGAAGGAGAAAGAGAAGGAGCGGGAAGGAAAAGAGAAGGAGAGGGAAGGAGAGGGAAGGAGAAAGAGAAGGAGAGGGAAGGAGAAAGAGAAGGAGAGGGAAGGAGAAAGAGTAGGAGAGGGAAGGAGAAAGAGTAGGAGAATGAGAAGGAGAAGGAGAGGGAAGTAAAAGAGAAGGAGAGGGAAGGAGAGGGAAGGAGAAAGAGAAGGAGAGGGAAGGAGAAAGAGAAGGAGAGGGAAGGAGAAAGAGAAGGAGCGGGAAGGAGAAAGAGTAGGAGAGGGAAGGAGAAAAACGAAGGAGAGGGAAGGAGAAAGAGTAGGAGAGGGAAGGAGAAAGAGTAGGAGAGGGAAGGAGAAAGAGAATGAGAAGGAAGGAGAATGAGAATGAGAGGGAAGGAGAAAGAGTACGAGAGGGAAGGAGAAAGAGAAAGAGAAGGAGAGGGAAGGAGAAAGAGTAGGAGAGGGAAGGAGAAAGAGTAGGAGAGGGAAGGAGAAAGAGAAGGAGAGGGAAGCAGAAAGAGAAGTAGAGGGAAGGAGAAAGAGGAGAGGGAAGGAGTAAGATAAGGAGAGGGAAGGAGAAAGATAAGGAGAGGGAAGGAGAAAGAGAAGGAGAGGGAAGGAGAAAGAGAATGAGAGGGAAGGAGAAAGAGAATGAGAGGGAAGGAGGAAGAGTAGGAGAGGGAAGGAAAAAGAGTAGGAGAGGGAAGGAGAAAGAGAAGGAGAGGGAAGCAGAAAGAGAAGGAGAGGGAAGGAGAAAGAGAAGGAGAGGGAAGGAGAAAAATAAGGAGATGGAAGGAGAAAGAGAAGGAGAGGGAAGGAGAAAGAGAGGGAGAGGGAAGGAGAAAGAGAAGGAGAGGGAAGGAGAAAGAGAATGAGAGGGAAGGAGAAAGAGAAGGAGAGGGAAGGAGAAAGAGAATGAGAGGGAAGGAGAAAGAGTAGGAGAGGGAAGGAGAAAGAGAAGGAGAGGGAAGGAGAAAGAGAAGGAGAGGGAAGCAGAAAGAAGGAGAAAGAGAAGGAGAGGGAAGGAGAAAGAGAAGGAGAGGGAAGGAGAAAGAGAAGGAGGGAAGGAAAAAGAGAAGGAGAGGGAAGGAAATCATCTCTAGGGAGGCTTCATCTAATCACACACATCTGCAAAAACACGTCTCTTTCTGTGGCCATGTGTTTTACGAACAATTTCCTTCTCAACAGTGACGAATCTAAACCCTGCTCATATCCCACACGTCCCCTCCCCATATCTCCCTCCTCCCACTGCGACCCCAGACACTGTGTCTAAACCAGAGCCTGCTGTAAATCAGTTGCATTCCTCCCCTGTATCTCTCTCAGTAGATTTCAAACCAAATTGAACCGGATTATTGCACCCACACTCCTGTGTCTGTGGCTTAGGCACTCATAGCTTGAGAGGATATCAGTGCATTTTTACCTCTCTGAGAGATAACATGGCTTGTGTCTCTGGCCAACCTGCTTTGATAGCACTTTCCATCTCCCGCCCAGTGTTATGAGTGCTGGTCAGCAGTGCTGAGCACAGTCCAGTATCGACTCTGAGACCGAGAGGTGGAAGGTCAGCAGTGGTCAGCAACGTCTGGCCATGCTCCAGTCTAATATGGGATTAGCTCAGGCTAAGGGTTATCTCGCCCCGGCCTGACAGGAATCAGGAAACAGGGATTGTCCTGGGGTAAAGTGACATTACTGGCCGCCTGAAAATAATCCCAATGAGCCTGTGTTCTCTGTTCATCAGAGAGAGACACAGAGTCCAGACACAGAGACAAATGGGCAGAAAGAAGGACCTCCATGTTTCACTGAGCCTAGGGTCGTGACCCCCTGCCATCACTCTAAAACACTCCCCGCCGTAAGATCCCTCTTACTGGAAGACAATGCGCACTATGTGTGTCTATGAATTACTATGCCCTGTGAACCCATTAATAATATGCATAATGTGTCGAGACATATTGAGCATACCTTCTGGTGTCCTGAATACATCGTAGTCTGGAACCATGAAAGTCGAGAGGCATTGTATGAAAACTAAATTATATAGGCTACAGTAGCCAACAATTTGTAATATCCTAACCATACTTCTCCAATTGTGCAAAATGAATTTCTGTAAGCAACATATATTGAGAAGTAAGACCAATGATTAATGGTATGAATTTAAAGAAGCAGCAAAGCCTTCGGAACAAAACATGTAAAAGAGTCAAATGTTCATTGGTATCTATGTCAAACTGGCTTGTCTCAACAACATGTACAGAACTAAGTTCAAATAGCCTGGAGTTCAATCTCTCCTCTCATTAATGGGGTCTTCACAAACACTTCATCACCATAGGAATAAGGTTTGCATATCAAAGGCACCATCAAACTCTGCCACTTAAATTGATTTAATTGAAGTGAATACAGCTGAAAAACGGTCAGATCCTAAAGGGACAAAATCCTGTTTTCACAAGTCAAAAATGATCAGTCGTCATATTTCACCTACAGAGCAATTGTCTGTGTTTCAATAACCCCATCTCTGCTGAATCAGTCAACTCTGTGTGAATTGGACAGGAGCTTCAATAACCCCATCTCTGCTGAATCAGTCAACTCTGTGTGAATTGGACAGGAGCTTCAATAACCCTATCTCTGCTGAATCAGTCAACTCTGTGTGAATTGGACAGGAGCTTCAATAACCCCATCTCTGCTGAATCAGTCAACTCTGTGTGAATTGGACAGGAGCTTCAATAACCCTATCTCTGCTGAATCAGTCAACTCTGTGTGAATTGGACAGGAGCTTCAATAACCCTATCTCTGCTGAATCAGTCAACTCTGTGTGAATTGGAAAGGAGCTTCAATAACCCTATCTCTGCTGAATCAGTCAAATCTGTGTGAATTGGAAAGGAGCTTCAATAACCCTATCTCTGCTGAATCAGTCAGCTCTGTGTGAATTGGACAGGAGCTTCAATAACCCTATCTCTGCTGAATCAGTCAACTCTGTGTGAATTGGACAGGAGCTTCAATAACCCTATCTCTGCTGAATCAGTCAACTCTGTGTGAATTGGAAAGGAGCTTCAATAACCCTATCTCTGCTGAATCAGTCAACTCTGTGTGAATTGGAAAGGAGCTTCAATGAAAAGGGGATTTTTATTTCAAAGCTGGACAACATTTACCCTAATGAATATCATTAAAAAGTTACTATTATGATATTCCTGAAATTATAGATAACATATTAAATTAAACTGCCAAACCAAAGCCGAAACGGACACAAAACTAAACTTTAATGGATATAATGTTTTTTTTCCAACTTTAGTCAAAGTAATTTGTGGTCTATCTAAATTATATGATTTTATCAGGAGGTCCCCCATTGGTCTTGTGCTATGCTGTAGGCTGGAAACTCTCAGAAAGTCCCAGAATGCAGGACGGGTAAACTAGGAGATACTTAGCACTCTACTGAGTGGAGAATCCTTTGCTTTTGACAAAGAAAATTCAAAAGAGAACTATTGACTGTTTTATTTGTGCGAAATACAGCAACAGCCTCCCCTCTATACACCATCAAACAATACTAAGAAAAACACTGTGAATCAAAAGGAAAGTAAGAAGAGGCAGGGGGCTTCAACTGAGTAAGAGAATGAGGGCCATTCGGGAGACAATGTGCAGAGTTTAGGAAGACCATTGGAAGATAACGGTACATATCTCTCTCCTTTAAACTTTTCAGGTGTATCCTCGTGTCTGCAGTTGATTTAGAACCCGAATCAAATCAAATATGTCACATACACATGGTTAGCAGATGTTAATGCGAGTGTAGCGAAATGCTTGTGCTTCTAGTTCCGACAATGCAGTAATAACCAACAAGTAATCTAACTAACAATTCCAAAACTACTGTCTTATACACACAAGTGGAGGGGGATAAAGAATATGTACATAAAGATATATGAATGAGTGATGGTACAGAGCGGCATAGGCAAGATACAGTAGATGGTATCGAGTACAGTATATACATATGAGATGAGTATGTAAACAAAGTGGCATAGTTAAAGTGGCTAGTGATAAATGTATTACATAAAGATTCAGTAGATGATATAGAGTACAGTATATACGTATACATATGAGATGATATAATGTAGGGTATGTAAACATTATATTAGGTAGCATTGTTTAAAGTGGCTAGTGATATATTTTACATAATTTCCCATCAATTCCCATTATTAGAGTGGCTGGAGTTGAGTCAGTGTGTTGGCAGCAGCCACTCAATGTTAGTGGCGGCTGTTTAACAGTCTGATGGCCTTGAGATAGAAGCGGTTTTTCAGTCTCTCGGTCCCAGCTTTGATGCACCTGTACTGACCTCGCCTTCTGGATGATAGCGGGGTGAACAGGCAGTGGCTCGGGTGGTTGTTGTCCTTGATGATCTTTATGGCCTTCCTGTAACATCGGGTGGTGTAGGTGTCCTGGAGGGCAGGTGGTTTGCCCCCGGTGATGCGTTGTGCAGACCTCACTACCCTCTGGAGAGCCTTACGGTTGTGGGCGGAGCAGTTGCCGTACCAGGCGGTGATACAGCCCGCCAGGATGCTCTCGATTGTGCATCTGTACAAGTTTGTGAGTGATTTTGGTGACAAGCCAAATTTCTTCAGCCTCCTGAGGTTGAAGAGGCGCTGCTGCGCCTTCTTCACGATGCTGTCTGTGTGGGTGGACCAATTCAGTTTGTCTGTGATGTGTATGCCGAGGAACTTAAAACTTGCTACCCTCTCCACTACTGTTCCATCGATGTGGATAGGGGGGGGGGGGGTGTTCCCTCTGCTGTTTCCTGAAGTCCACAATCATCTCCTTAGTTTTGTTGACGTTGAGTGTGAGGTTATTTTCCTGACACCACACTCTGAGGGCCCTCACCTCCTCCCTGTAGGCCGTCTCGTCGTTGTTGGTAATCAAGCCTACCACTGTTGTGTCGTCTGCAAACTTGATGATTGAGTTGGAGGCGAGCGTGGCCACGCAGTCGTGGGTGAACAGGGAGTATAGGAGAGGGCTCAGAACGCACCCTTGTGGATCAGTGGGGTGGAGATGTTGTTGCCTACCCTCACCACCTGGGGGCGGCCCGTCAGGAAGTCCAGTACCCAGTTGCACAGGGCGGGGTCGAGACCCAGGGTCTCGAGCTTGATGACGAGCTTGGAGGGTACTATGGTGTTAAATGCCGAGCTGTAGTCGATGAACAGCATTCTCACATAGGTATTCCTCTTGTCCAGATGGGTTAGGGCAGTGTGCAGTGTGGTTGAGGTTGCATCGTCTGTGGACCTATTTCGGCGGTAAGCAAATTGGAGTGGATCTAGGGTGTCAGGTAGGGTGGAGGTGATATGGTCCTTGACTAGTCTCTCAAAGCACTTCATGATGACGGAAGTGAGTGCTACGGGGCGGTAGTCGTTTAGCTCAGTTACCTTAGCTTTCTTGGGAACAGGAACAATGGTGGCCCTCTTGAAGCATGTGGGAACAGCAGACTGTGATAGGGATTGATTGAATATGTCCGTAAACACACCAGCCAGCTGGTCTGCGCATGCTCTGAGGGCGAGGCTGGGGATGCTGTCTGGGCCTGCAGCCTTGCGAGGGTTAACACGTTTAAATGTTTTACTCACCTCGGCTGCAGTGAAGGAGAGGCCGCATGTTTTGGTTGCAGGCCGTGTCAGTGGCACTGTATTGTCCTCAAAGCGGGCAAAAAAGTGATTTAGTCTGCCTGGGAGCAAGACATCCTGGTCCGTGACGGGGCTGGTTTTCTTTGTGTAATCCGTGATTGACTGTAGACCCTGCCACATTCCTCTTGTGTCTGAGCCGTTGAATTGAGATTCTACTTTGTCTCTATACTGACGCTTAAGCTTGTTTGATTGCCTTGCGGAGGGAATAGCTACACTGTTTGTATTCGGTCATATTTCCGGTCACCTTGCCCTGATTAAAAGCAGTGGTTCGTGCTTTCAGTTTCACGCGAATGCTGCCATCAATCCACGGTTTCTGGTTTGGAAATGTTTTAATCATTGCTATGGGAACGACATCTTCAACGCACGTTCTAATGAACTCGCACACCGAATCAGCGTATTCGTCAATGTTGTTGTCTGACGCAATACGAAACATATCCCAGTCCACGTGATGGAAGCTGTCTTGGAGTGTGGAATCAGATTGGTCGGACCAGCGTTGGACAGACCTCAGCGTGGGAGCTTCTTGTTTTAGTTTCTGTCTGTAGGCAGGGATCAACAAAATGGAGTCGTGGTCAGCTTTTCCGAAAGGAGGGCGGGGCAGGGCCTTAAATGCGTCGCGGAAGTTAGAATAGCAATGATCCAAGGTTTTGCCAGCCCTGGTTGCGCAATCGGTATGCTGATACAATTTAGGAAGTCTTGTTTTCAGATTAGGATGGAAGATAAGGATGGTAAACTAATGTGACCCCATATGATGACCCATAAATGTAAAGGTCCTATTTGTTTAGTAGTGTGGGGTCACAGTGTAGGAGAGCATTATTGTTCCTCCTCATCCTGTATAGGACAGGAAAAGCTGACAGAATGTGACGGAGGCCATTGTGACAAGCCTCTTCCTCCCACCAGCCACCTCCTGCTGCTACTTCACTTTGGGCGTCTCCAGCACAGCGCTTATCTTCCTGACCCGCAGGAGGGAGGTGGTGAGAATTGTTAGGTTAGATTACTCATTGGTTATTACTGCATTGTCGAAACTAGAAGCACAAGCATTTCGCTACACTCGCATTAACATCTGCTAACCATGTGTATGTGACAAATACATTTGATTTGATTTGATTTGAGAGTGTTTGGCCCTTTGTGTGATTATTTCTGTTTTTAGGGATAGAGGAATGAGGAAGGATACACTGGTTGCTATATAACCATTCCCTACCCATTTGTCTCCTACCTTGTCAGGGAGAAGTATCCAAGAGCTAAAGCCTGAAACCCTGACATGGGGTTTGGTTAGGAGAATTGAGGGTTGGTTATGGGGGTTGGGGTCCCACCAATAGCAGCGGGTGCGGATCAGTCCACAGGCAAGTGCCCCGTTACCCAGGCCGGAAGGACAGGAAATGGGATTAGGAGTCAAATCGGGTGTTTTCCCACGCTTATGTCAGCAGGGTCATGCATTTTGCCTCATAATTGTCTTTCTCTTTTGAGAGGGCGCTCATCTGAAATAAAAGCGATTAGCCCTTCACAAACAGCATGGTGTTTTTGTCTGTTGTCTCCTCTCTGGGCCCCTCACCAAGCAGAGTGCTGAAGTGCCCTACATCCCCAACACATGCGCCCATGGGAATGAGAGGCCACAGGGTTAACCCTTCCAGCACAACCCAGTCACATACCAAGGGACAGAGAGCACTGAGCTAGGTCCATGGTGGTTTGTGACTGTAAGCCTAATGACCGTCCTTTAAACCTGCATGGCCGTTTTAAAGGGCCTTCCCAGGCTTGAGATGTCTGATCTGCATCAGAAGTCAGAAGGAGACAATACACTCCACTAGCATTCCATCTGGTCAGAGAGCCTCTCTGTCCATTCAACATTTTTGTGTCAAAGCTCTTGTCCCTACACATCTTGGACAGTGATGTACATACTATACTGTACAATACTCATTGTCCATAAAAAATTACAATAATTCATAACAAAACTGACTGAATTTCTAAGGCATTGACAATGATTCTACATCACTGTAAGAATTTTACAGAATAATTTTCACAAGTCTGCACATAAAAATGTGCTCTTTGTCTTATCAAATTTGTTGTCACAAATTGTTCAGATGGATTCCTGCAGTCCTGCTCTACTCCCAGTCCATGTGAGGTGGTGGTGTTGAGAAGATACAGGAGAAGAGGAATGGGAGCCCGGGTCAGTGAGTTGGAGTTTGCCAAGATTATTTAGTCCTCTCAGCTTGTCACTGGTAATCTCTCTGCAGCTAACAGGACGATTAAGAGTGAAAAGTTCTCCAAGCTGATGATGACATGCTATCTCTGATTTCAACTCTCCCGCTGTGACACACACACACACACACACACACACACACACACACACACACACACACACACACACACACACACACACACACACACACACACACACACACACACACACACACACACACACACACACACACACACACAATATCCCAACCATTCCTCATGTTTCTTAACAGCTTAAAGGGCAAAGAGAGCCAGGATTGAACATTGAAAGACTGAAGTAATCAAAGACCAGAATGAGGTCAGAAAGAGAGTAAAGAAAGAAGTGTGTGAATGAGGCAACATGCATATCAGGCCGGTTCCCCCGAGGTGGAATAGTGTTTATTTTGGTTGTGCCGGCCCGAGTCCTAGGACCTCACAACTAGCTACCATGCAAAAGTATCCGTCATTCCCTTCCCTTAATCGCCCCAACATGACCTCCCAACACCCCCATCGCCACGCCGTACATCCCTCATCTTACCGTGACCCCCCACAATGTGCTATCTTTTTTAAAAGCCTCAATCTCCATTCCAGAGTGAGAGAGAGATGAGGGTCTATGTGAACATGTCTCTATTCTGACTCCCAGTGAGCCGAGCCAACCACAGCCAAGTCTCCTCTGGCCCAGGGGAAACAAGGGATATTATTCTCAATAAAGAGGTCACGTGTGAGCGGCTAGCGTGCTCTTACATTTCATCACAGCCATGACAGGCCAACAGGTCCTCATCTGGAGCACCCAGATTCATTTCCTCACTTTCACTAAAATAAAAGTTTATTGTGTCAAAATGAATTTACCAACTGCAGTTTTAGCTGTGATGAGCAGTAGCTTAAGAGAAAATGTGCACCTCTGCGTGTTTTCATGCGAACCCTCTATACCCTCTATACATTTGTTTAAAAAAATATTAATTAACCTTTATTTAACCAGGTAAGCTAGTTGAGAACAAGTTCTCATTTACAACTGCGACCTGGCCAAGATAAAGCAAAGCAGTGCGACACAAACAACAACACAGAGTTACACATGGAATAAACAAGCGTACAGTCAATAGCACAATAGAAAAAAATAAAATCTATATACAGTGTGTGCAAATGGCGTGAGGAGGTAAGGCAATAAATAGGCCATAGTAGCGAATAAATTACAGTTTAGCAAATTAACACTGGTGTGATAGATGAGCAGATGATGATGTGCAAGTAGAACTACTGGTGTGCAAAAGAGCAGAAAAGTCAATAAAAACAATATGGGGATGAGGTAGGTAGATTGGGTGGGCTATTTACAGATGGGCTATGTACAGCTACAGCAATCGGTTAGCTGCTCAGATAGCTGATGTTTAAAGTTAGTGAGGGAAATATAAGTCTCCAGCTTCAGCGATTTTTGCAATTCGTTCCAGTCATTAGCAGCAGAGAACTGGAAGGATAGGTGAACAAAGGAGGTGTTGGCTTTGTGGATGACCAGTGAGATATACCTGCTGGAGCACGTGCTACGGGTGGGTGTTGTTATCGTGACCAGTGAGCTGAGATAAGGCGGAGCTTTACCTAGCATAGACTTATAGATGACCTGGAGCCAGTGGGTCTGGCGACGAATATGTAGAGAGGGCCAGCCGACTAGAGCATACAGGTCGCAGTGGTGGGTGGTATTACGGGCTTTGGTGACAAAACGGATGGCACTGTGATAGACTACATCCAGTTTGCTGAGTAGAGTATTGGAAGCTATTTTGTAAATGACATCGCCGAAGTCGAGGATTGGTAGGATAGTCAGTTTTACGAAGCTATGTTTGGCGGCGTGAGTGAAGGAGGCTTTGTTGCGAAATAGGAAGCCGATTCTAGATTTAATTTTATTATGAGTCTGGAAGGATAATTTACAGTCAAGCCAGACACCTAGGAAGGAGAATTTACAGTCTAGCCAGACACCTAGGTATTTGTAGTTGTCCACATATTCATTCAAGTCAGAACCCCCCAGAGTAGTGATGCTAGTCGGGCGTGCGGGTGCGGGCAGCAAACGGGTGAAAAGCATGCATTTGGTTTTACTAGCATTTAAGAGCAGTTGGAGGCCACGGAAGGAGTGTTTATGGCATTGAAGCTCGTTTGGAGGTTAGTTAACACAGTGTCCAAAGAAGGGCCAGATGTATACAGAATGGTGTCGTCTGCACATTGTCCAATAATGTGCATACGTTTCACAAAACAAAACATACTGTGGCACTAGGATTTACTCATACTGACTGGATAAAACCCTATTTGACCACATGTAGCTGTATATTAACCAGCTAATCTATCAGACCTATGGCAGATTAAACAAAAACCCTGCAGCTAAATTGTATTTGTAGCGAGTAGATGGCAGAAACACAGAAACTCATTCTACAGTTCTTCTCTCTCGGTTCTGTTCTGTCCTGCTCATAGCTCTAAATCCTAGTCTGATTTACTGCAGCCCCCACCTCTCTCCTTGCCTCTGGTACTAGAGAATCTGAAGAGACAAAACAAAGCTTCATCCACTCACCACTTGATTGGCCTACGGCTCTGACAGGCTAAAATTGGCTATGTGACCTTGATAGAGGAAAACCAAACTGTCAATCATTGATTGCAGATAGTTTTTACACTTTCACTTAAGGGGTCCCCTTTCAACATTGATCAATCAGCCAAAACACAGACAGAAACCCACTGAGGCAGGTATATTAAGAGGACGTTGAACCAGAGGGGGACAGGGGTTATTAGTTCAGAGAATGAGAGAGAGAGAGAGAGAGAGAGAGAGAGAGAGAGAGAGAGAGAGAGACAGAGAGAGAGAGAGAGAGAGAGAGCCAGAGAGAGACAGAGAGAGACAGAGAGAGACAGAGAGAGAGAGAGAGAGAGAGAGAGAGAGAGAGAGAGAGAGAGAGAGAGAGAGAGAGAGAGAGAGAGACAGAGACAGAGACAGAGACAGAGACAGAGACAGAGACAGAGAGACAGAGAGACAGAGACAGAGACAGAGAGAGAGAGAGAGAGAGAGAGAGAGAGAGAGAGAGAGAGAGAGAGAGAGAGAGACAGAGAGAGAGAGAGAGAGAGAGAGAGAGAGAGAGAGAGAGCGAGAGAGACAGAGAAAGACAGAGAGAGACAGAGAGAGACACAGAGACAGAGAGAGAGAGCGAGTGAGAGCGAGTGAGAGCGAGAGAGACAGAGAGAGACAGAGAGAGTCAGAGAGAGACAGAGAGAGAGACAGAGAGACAGAGACAGAGACAGAGACAGAGAGAGAGAGAGAGAGAGAGAGAGAGAGAGAGAGAGAGAGAGAGAGAGAGAGAGAGAGAGAGAGAGAGAGTTAATGCAACTGGTGCACGTATGGAGTTGTTTGTGGATCAGAATGGCAGGCATGTGATCAAATCCTACCAAACCCCACTTATACATTCTACAACAGTCCCTAAATCCAACCCACCTACACTTGACTCCTGGGTATGAAAGAGGGGTTAACCTCTAAACCAAGCTAGTGCCAATACAGGGACATAGCAGGCCAGGCCAGCTTTTGACATTAATGTCATTGGACACGCATGATGAATACAAACAAAAGACCACTGTCATTTCACACAATGACATCACCAGGAAGACTGGATCCTCCCTTTCACTAGATGTGGGCACCAACGTGCATTATTCTCAACACTCTTAATCAAGCATAATGTTATGAAACATCCCCTTTTATGGTAATATAATGCATATACTTGCTCCTTTAGAGGGATAAAACAACAGATCCAGCCATCTCTACATATCCTTCTCTATGAAAATAGAGCCACTGCCACAGTACAGTTTATGCGCTGGTTATGAAAATGTAATCACTGCCACAGAGCAAGGGGAGAAAAGCCTATTAATGTCAGAGAAAACAAGTCCTCCGTACTAAACAAACAAATTCCTACATTAGCAATGGGATCACAGACATGACTACACTGAATCAGTAACAGTTTATGCATCAGGCCTGACAAGACAAGCACCGAAAGATCTTCATCTGAGCAGGTTTCAATGTTCCTATATGAGCAGGAACTTTAATCCTACTACGAGGGCTATATCCCAGTGCTACCTGAGCCTTGGGTCTATTTGTGTTCAGTAAATGCTCAGTAAATGGTCTGAGGTAGATGCAGAAAGTTCTACACCAGAGCATTCCATAGTAAACTTGGGACCATAAATGTAAATATACACAACGCACCTTAGGTTATCAAACTAATTCAGTGTTGTATCTATCCGGTAAAGTGTCAGGTTAAAATGCTGAAACCTTTGCTCATTATTCCTGGAGAGTATATTTGACATAGAATATGTGGTAAATCCCAGAGGGATCCTGCTGTGTTGTTGAACCAAGATGCCCTGGCTGCAGGCTGGAAGGGGATTGGAGGGGGTTTCAGAGGATTGCTGAGCTGACCAATAGCATCCCACTCTGTACATTGGCACAGAACTTCAGCCATAGACTACCCAAAATGAGTCATTGATCTTAGCTTCTCAATCCCTGCTGGGTTTATCTGAGCTAATGGGCCAAGCTTGGAATCTCTCATGCCGCTAAGTGCATTTAGAGTTCAGCAGCGGCGCTGAGGCTGCTTTCTGTAGCAGAGCACTCAGTCTGGGGGTAGAAGAAAAGAACCATCCATCTCTCTGGATGGAATGTACATCCCCACTGATTAGAGGGCTTCCCCTCTCCCTCTATCTCATCCATTATTTTCGACTTCCAGTGGAAGAGTGGTAACATACAGGTAACTGCCAAAATAAAGGCAACTCTTGAGTAAATGTATTAAGAGGCTTTATGTTGGTGTTTCCTTTATTTTCCCAGTTATCTGTACATTCCTTTATCATCTCAACCACTAAACTGGAATCTCACACCATGTGACATCCATTGCTCTTCCCTCATAATAACCCCAAACATTTGAAATTCACAATGGGACTCCCTCTGCACACCCACGGCAAGCTCACACATTTCCATTCAATTATAACCTTTGGGACTGGCATGATAACAGAAAGCAGCAGGTAGAGAGTGGGATGGGAGGGGGAGACTGTGAGTAAAGAAAATCTAGTAGAAAAAGAAAGAGCAGTGCACTCTACTACAAATACAATACTTCCCTATGAAAGGTTCTGATTCCCTGAGCCTACTCTCCCTCTCACTTGGCCAACCCCTGACAATGAGACGTAATGGGTCAAGTTCAAAGTCTGATACTGTACAGCATGATTCCAAAAACAATCCTTTATTAACTCATGTGTGGATTATATACTAACATGAAGAGTACTCTTTCCTGGCAGTTCGACTGGAATGGAATAAAAAAACACAACCCTTAACAGATTTTCTATTGGTCTGGACCAAGTCCATTAATCAAGGTCTTAGTGTTGTGTTCTAACACACATTAGGCCTGTTAGATACCAGCTAGCCTATTGGTCAACCACTCCAGCCACTCTAAATCCTATTGGTCAACCACTCCAGCCACTCTAAATCCTATTGGTCATCCACTCCAGAAACTCTAAATCCCCGGGTGCACTCTTAGAGAAGGGAAGAAAGCATTCTTAAGCACTTTGCAGCCGGTTAGTGTCCTGAGGTCTTAACATTAATCCCATATGAGCCCTGAGGGTTCAGGCCAGAGGCCTGAGAATGTCTAAGGAAAGTCAACTCCCTCCCCGCAGAGCAGAGAAAACACCCATCTCCCAATAGAGATGACTGAACCAGTCACCTCCTTTCAGCTATAACCCCATTCACCAAAGCTGAGGTCTCTCGCTGTTTTCATACCCATGTCTGGGATGTGATCTACACTTGTAACAGACAGGTAGACAACTCAGGAAAAATAATGAAATCAAGACTATTCCTCTCCCCCAGCTCTGACTGACCAATCAGTCTCTCCACCAGCTCTGACTGACCAGCCAGACTCTCCACCAGCTCTGACTGACCAGCCAGTCTCTCCCCCAGCTCTGACTGACCAGCCAGACTCTCCCCAAGGAACTAAATCTTTAACTGCAGTCAAAACTGACAGTCATAATGTTTGATTGACATTCTATCCCATGACCTTGTAGCCCACCAGGAATTTTGGCAGTGGACGGGGTCGAAAGTGTAGATTTCAACTTGTTTGAAAGACAGCTTTTCTCAGTGAATTTCTATATAGCAAGAAAGGCATTGGTTTGGTTGGGAGGAGGCAACATGACCTAAGACAAGCTCAATGAGAAGGTGCTCTCTCTTACTGTCACTGCAAATCCCATTTGAGAGACCTCACACCTGGTCGCAGAGAATGTTGGTGTATCCAGGGAGAAACTAAATAGATGGATAAAGACAGAGGGAGAAACTGAAAATATAAAGTAAAAAGGGATGAGGGAGGAAGAGTGGGAGAGAAGTAAAGGAACAAGCACCACGGAAACCAGCGACTAAGTTATTTTGGTCTGTCTATAATTGGGGTTATTGCAGCATTTCCTCAGCAGTGTTATGCTTTGATGCACCCAAACTGCTCTTTGGAGCTGAGAACTCTGTCATGCCTGGCCCTGTGTAAAAGGCCCAGCATGCTCCAGTACAGATGGAACTCCGTCTTTCTCGCACTCCTTTGTGGCCCTCCAGGTCTCCAGCAATTTACCATCAACTGGGAATGAAACAAACCGTGGATAGAGACTACCCCTGGGTTTGTGGGAAGAGATTAATGGATTCTCTGGCCTGCGCCAAATGGAACAAAACCCAATCCCAGTGTGCAAGCAATTAATATGGCACGTTATTGTTGGCCCCATTCACGCAAGGAAACATGAATACACTGAAAGGCGCGTCTCTAATAGTCACATCACTCGCAATCGCAATGAGGGGCCCCAGAGTCATTTTATGAGTTACAATTCACTTAATATGAGTTATCAAAAAATATACAGTAAAGGGGCTTTGTGAAAAGGAATAGATTTGATCTGATCCAGTAAAACATGTAGTATGTAAAGGGTGTTCCACAAATGTAACTTCTGTGGTGTGTGGAACCATGACTTTCAAACCAGATAGCATTTATGAAGAGCTAACAATAGACAAAGGAAAAGGAGGCTGGAGTGAATGCTGAGAGGGTACTGGCCTACCGGGGGTTCTGGCCTACCGGGGGTACTGGCCTACCGGGGGTACTGGCCTACCGGGGGTTCTGGCCTACCGGGGGTACTGGCCTACCGGGGGTTCTGGCCTACCGGGGGTACTGGCCTACCGGGGGTACTGGCCTACCGGGGGTTCTGGCCTACCGGGGGTTCTGGCCTACCGGGGGTACTGGCCTACCGGGGGTTCTGGCCTACCGGGGGTTCTGGCCTACCGGGGATTCTGGCCTACCGGGGGTTCTGGCCTACCGGGGGTACTGGCCTACCGGGGGTTCTGGCCTACCGGGGGTTCTGGCCTACCGGGGGTACTGGCCTACCGGGGTTCTGGCCTACCGGGGGTTCTGGCCTACCGGGGGTTCTGGCCTACCGGGGGTACTGGCCTACCGGGGGTACTGGCCTACCGGGGGTTCTGTCCAGGGTCAGTGGCTCTGTCTCCGGCTGCACTGTGGTGCCATGGAGATAGAGCAGATGAAAACAATATATATATAAACTGTAACTCAATAAAATCTTTGCATATTAACTTTATATTTTTGTTCAGTATAG